>NW_026732138.1:0-237252 GCF_028476545.2 Physella acuta | reverse complement strand
CTCTACTTCATCTGCATCAACATGTAATCGAATACGTGTTACTTAAGTAAGAAAACTTTCCAAGCTTAAAATATTTGTGTAAAGTTTGTTCCATAATAAATTCGAATATTTATCGTATTTGTTCTGCAGATTAATAGATTAAAACTATTTTATCGCTGCGTGTTATGATCCACAATAACCGTTAAACAATTTGTTGTGAAAGAAATTAATCGAACAGAGACATTAGAAACATAAAGTTTGTATCGATCCGGTGATCGGAACAACAGCTGAGACTCCGTACTCGTGGCTGATCGATTCTGTGGCTGTTTTGATCTCTCGACCTTCCTGCACTTTCGTGGGAGGGTGAGGGGCGGGGGAGGAGGGGGGGGGGAGGTGGAATTAGAAAAATGGATGGGAGAATTCGAATGGTAAAGTTTTAGCAAGGTCAGTGTTGAATTAGGAGAAAATATGAGACAGGCAGTTTATTCCAGGTATCTCTTCGGGGGGGGGGGGGGGGGGGGGGGGAGAGGGGATAAGACCCCTCCCCCCCAGAAGGTCTACCGCCCCCCCCCCCTCCCTCACGAAATGGAATTTATATAGAAAAAATATATACTTTTAACAGTGTCCGCCCTCACCCCCCCCACCCGGAAATTTTAGTCCGCCACCCCCCCCCCCAATCTTTTTTCCAAGTGCCCCCCCCCCCCCCCCCCCCTCCGCACGGAGAAAAAAAACTGGAGAAAGGTCTCAGGAGAAGGTAGGGGATAGTCTAGCCTTAATGGAGAGAAAAGGAGATATGGCAAAGGAGGAATTTTGAGAGAGAGAGAGAGAGAGAGAGAGAGAGAGAGAGGAGGAATAAAACGAGAGAGTCCAATGTACAATGGGCAGAAGAAGTAGAGCCAATCTCTTTTTACTACCGCTAAAAACGGAATTCATAGGATAGACTGAAGACCGCCTAGAAAAAAAAAAGAAAAATATATTCATCTTTCACCAAATTTTTTTCTTCCCCCCAGATCCACGATAAGATGGCGGATGCAGGTTCACCAGCCGTTGATGACGTCACGTCTGCTGTTGCATTCAACAAGTTTGAGCACGCGACCGTTGGCGCCCTCTATATGCTCTTCTGTGAGTTCCTCATTTCCGGTTTAAGAAAAAAACAACCTTTTAATATCCTATGTAGTTTTAGCGTATAGATGCATACATAACTCAGTTAAACGCAAAAAAAACACATTTGGACCAATTCCATGTGTGTGTATGTATATATATATATATATATATATATATATATATATATATATATATATATATATATATATATGTATGTATTAAAAAAATCGTTCGATGACAGCGAAATAGCCCTTCACCTGAAATTATTTTTTTCTCAATACTAGGGGACGTTATTTCTTAATAAAATGTTTTCTGAACTTGTCTTCGAAATTATAATCGGCAAATTGCTTTTCAAACTAATTCAAAATAAATTAACTTTAAATACCATATATAGCTTTTCCTAAATCAAAATATATTTTTCCATAAAATATACTCCATTGCATATAATATAAAAACGTTAACTTTAAATAATTTATAGAACGAATTGTGTTTATATTCAGATTTTCCACCAACGATTAATAAAGTTCAATACTTTAAACACACAAAAATGTTAAGAAATACAAACCAACAAAATACAGATTAAAATTTTCAGTTTAAAAAAAAGACAGTTTAATTAAATTCGTCACTGTTAAAATATGCATAATATTCTTAAGGCTAAACTAACTACTTAAAATACTTCCACTACACTAGATACCGATAGATTACATAACTCCAACAACACATACGATTCGGAATTTCTATATCTTTTAGTAAGGTCGTACTTTTTTATTTTTACTTTGGCTTAGTTTGGCTTAGTATTAATCAGCTTAGTTTTTAGTGTTAGTCAGAAAATATTGTAATCCGTCACGCTACGTTGAACAACCGTGTGTGGTGTGTAAGGTATATTTGGCAGGTAAATAGTAGATCGATGGAGGGGTGTAGCGTAACAAGGTGAGTAGTGCGACAGGTGTGGCTGTGTTGGCACGTGAGTGTACTCACGTGTGTGCACGCACGTGTAGTGTGAGTGGTGATATGCATGGGTGGCTCGTGTGATGTAGATGGAGATTTAACATTAGACGGGGCTAAAAAAATCGTTATTTATCATATATTTTGTAAATGTGTTGATGGTTTTGTATGTGCTCATTTCCATGATCACATTGTTGGTTATCTGAATGATCATGTTGTTCGTAATCTTGATTATCGTGTTTTGGTAATCTTGATGATCGTGTTCAGGTAATCTTGATTATCGTATTTTTGGTAATCTTGATAATCGTGTTGTTGGTTATTTTGATGATCGTGTTTGTGGTCTTATTTCTGTGATCACATTGATGGTAATCTGAATGATGGTGTTTTTGGTAATCTTGATGGTCGTGGTATGTTTATGACTGGAGTCATTTCGTGGTCAAATCACTGATGATCTAGATGACTATGTAAATTTTTTTACATGTGGTAATATTTATAAACAAGTTAGTGGCCATGATCGCGTTGATGTTTGAATGTGTGGTGATGTTGGTGGCACAAACGTGCACACGGGCATCACGTGATCATGCTAGTCGTCATACAAAAAGCAAGTTCGTGGAGAAAACCCAGGTTGATGATTATGACGTACTTTTTAATGTTATTTTGTACCTTTGATACCTAAGCTAATGTAAATATTACAGTTACAAATATGGCCAGATAAATGTTTTCTCGATATTCTCGTTTGTTATCGCAACCCATCATGTAACCCTTGCTTAATGATATATTAAATGTAACAACTCAGATAAACTCTGCTGCATCTGTCCCCTGCAGGTGTCGTTGGTGTAACGAGCAACTTCCTGACAGCCCTGACCTTCTACAAGGACACCAAACTACTCACCACCAGCAAGCCCTGGCTCCACATCCTTCTAGCGGTGGCCAACCTCCTGGTTGTTGCCCCTAGCCCGTTCCCCGCTTCCTCGAGCTTTAGCGGGAGGTAACTATGTTTTTTTTTTTAGTTTAAGGGTCGATAACTCTTTCTTTTTTAAAATGGCGCGTAAGGTATGCATACGTGTTTCACACTATATTTACCGTCAGAGACACGTAACATAATTTGCATCTTAAATCTGCCTGTTTATTTTTAACCGATGTCTAACAATTTAACATTGTGTTATACAGTAAATATATGAAACAAATTTCACGATTGTTTCCCCTTATTGATTAGATCCGCCATATAATATAATCGCTTGTAATAAACGTATTTAATCAAATTTAGGTACATATTGATTATTCCGGCCCTTGTATTCGTACGACTGATACTTCAAACAACAATAAATATAAATTTCAATTGCCAGATTTCGGATTAGAGATTTATGTAGGTTTTACGATTAGGATTATAGTTAAGCAAGACATTGTTCTGAGTTGTAACAGTTTGAAAGATATTAAAACGGATTTGAATTACAGCAAACAAACAAATACATTTAAAAGCTGTTGCTAGCATCAAAGATAGGACTAATTCTATAAAATAATGTTATTTGAAAACAAACAATTAAGTGGAACATATTGTTAAACAATGAAGCACAGTTGACGTATATTTCTCTAACTAGTTTTTTTTCTTTACGTATGGTTCCTTCTACATAGTAATACTTTCAGTGCCAGTAATTTGTTGTTTAAATAGATTTTGTTGATGGAGTGTACATTATGATAAATCAAGCAATTGTTTTAAATAAATGTGATGTGATATAGGATTACATGTTAACAAGCGCCTGTTGTTTAACCTATTCTTTTTTGGTTAAAAAGCGACTGTGAATTGTGAACATTTTACTACTCTACTTTTTACTTTTCTGCTGCTAATAATGTGTATAAATTAACTTTTGCTTTCCCCAAACAAGATGGCTGTACGGGAATACCATGTGTCAGATGTACGCTTTTGAAGGCATGTTCATCGGAATTGTGGCTATTGGTTCGGTTATTGCCCTTTGTATAGAGAGATATGTCATGGGAAATAAACCAAACAGTAAGTCAACAGTGTTTGCTCGTCTGTGTGGTATTGCAAAATGGGCAATTTGATATGTGCCCCCTCCTCCCACTCAGATGGACACAGTGATGTAACGACTACAGCCCGGGGAGGTGGGGTACTTAGGCATAATGGGAACAGTAATGGCGGTTGGGCATAGGGGAGCACATTAATCATTAATGGGGGGAAGGGTATAGTTCGACTTAAATATCGGTTGGGAATGGTGCTGTTTGGCCAGCATGGGGGAAAAGTAATGCCAGAGTGCTGACTACATAATTTCCTATGCCTATGCAAAAAACAAACCCAAAGAACGATTAACTAATTAATCTGACTTGTGTGACGTCACGTTTGGTATTGATTACTAAAAGCAATAAAGATTAGTATTATATGATTGTAACACTGTGCTTAAGACGTAACCCTGATTTTATTCCTGTGTGTAAAATATCAAAACGATTGATTAACATTACGTCAAGACTTAATAATATGGAACAGAATCATAATGTTTGTTTCTTGTAAAACAATATGTCAAGACTTATTAATATGGACGCTAATAGAATCAAGATATTGATCTTTGATTTTAAAATCACCATATCGATCTTTAATGTTTGATTCTTCTTCCAGAAGACGGCTGCGGGTGGTTCTACATCTGGTCCATTTTGATGGTCATCGGTAACGGTTTTTTCTGGGGTGTGATGCCGTTATTAGGCTGGAGCAGGTAGGATGATGTTTGCAGATATATACTGCCCTTAATTATACAGATATACTGCCCTTAATTATACAGATATACTGTCCTGAATTGTACAGATATACTGTCCTGAATTATACAGATATACTGTCCTTAATTATACAGATATACTGTCCTGAATTATACAGATATACTGCCCTTAATTATACAGATATACTGCCCTTAATTATACAGATATACTGCCCTTAATTATACAGATATACTGTCCTGAATTATACAGATATACTGCCCTGAATTGTACAGATATACTGTCCTGAATTATACAGATATACTGTCCTTAATTATACAGATATACTGTCCTGAATTATACAGATATACTGCCTTTAATTCTGTAGATATACTTTCTTTAATTCTTAAGCCATACTGTCTATAATTTTTGCAGATGCGCTGCCTTGAATTCTGCAGATAAACTGTCTTGAATACTAGACACAGATAAACTGGTTTTCAATTCTGCTGACAAAGTTTTGACTTGATAATGTCACATACTACCCGCCCCTTCCCCGGAAATGTAAATTCCAACCCTCCCCCCCCCCCCCCCCGCCCATCCTGCGAAATTCCAAGTGCCGCTTAGAAGAAAAAGTCTGAAAGAAACACTGTAATGTTATACTGAAAACAAACCTACTATAAAAAAGCATAAACGTGGGCATCTCAAATGAAAAAGTTACCCAATATAAACCCGGTATAGCTTTTAACCAGGTTGTATTTCAACTCAAAAATGCAGCTTAAATCTAAATTTAGATTAATTAGCTTGCCATTAAAGCACCCATTAAATTTCTTTCATCTACATAATCTATTGTAAGGATTGGTGACTGAAAGTGGATAAGAGGGATATAGAGAAAGAGAGAGAGAGAGAGAGAGAGAGAAAAAGTGAGGGGGAAAAGAGAGAGAAAGAGAGAAAGAGAGAAAGAGAGAGAAAGTCAGAAAAAGAGAGAGAGAGAAAGATAGAGAGAGAGAGGGAAAGAGAGTGAGAGAGAGAGAAAGAGAGAGAGAAAGAGAGAGAGACAAAGAGAGAGATAGAAAGAGAGAAAGAAAGAAAGAGAAAGAGAGAGAGAGAGGAAGAGAGAGAGAGAAAAAAAAGAGAGAAAGAGTGAGAGAGAGAGACAGAGAGAGAAGAGAGAGAGAAAGAGAGAGAGAGAAAAAGATAGAGAGAGAAAAAAAAAGAGAGAGAAAAAAAAAGAGAGAAAGAGAGAGCGAAAGACAGAGAGAGAGACAGAGATAGAAAGAGAGAGAGAGAGAGGAAAAAAGAGAGAGAAAGAGAAAGAGAGGGTGTAAAAGGGAGAGAGAGAGAAAAAAGGAGGAGAAGATTAAAAAAGAAAGAGTTGAGAAAGTAAGAGAAAAAGAGGAGTTAGAGGAGAGAGGAGAAAGAGAAAGAAAGAGGAGTAAGAGGAGAGAGAAAAAGGAGCAAAAGATAGAAAGAGAAAGAAAGAATGAGCGCGTTAGAAAAGGAAGGATAAAGGATACTAGATGGAAAGAAAAGAAGAAAGGAACAGAAAGAAAGAGAAGGAAAGAGAAAGAGAAATTGAGATAGAGCGAGTGAGTAGAGAAGCACTAACTCAGTGCTCCAGCACTTTGTTTTATTCGAACGTTTGCTACGCATTTTCTGAAAGATTCGGTTTGTCTGGAGTTACGGCACTTGTTCTGCTGACCTCGTTTGTAAACCTCGGCTTATTCCCGCGTGGTGCGAGAATTAACGTGGACTTAAGGTCACGTGATCTGTGTCTAGGGAAATAAAACATTCATAGTCCAGTCTCCAAGTCTATGTGGGTGTGTGTGGGAATGTGTGGGAATGTGTGGGGTGAGGTTAGCATCTCGGTCAAACGTGACCCAAGCTAATACCTCGCTATTTTACAAAACATCAAATTGTTGGTTTATTTATTATGCGATGCGCTAAAAAAAGCATTGATAAGCTCAAGTGGTATTGCCATTTAAAATGTTATTTTTAAAACTTTTCGTTTTGTATTAAAATGATAGGGATTGCTGTTTCGTCAGTTTGTAGATTTTTATATCTTTAAGCCAACACAATAGACATTTAGTATCAGCTTCTTTGTGAATTATTTCCGGTTAAATTTTTATCGATTATCACGAACCCGGGTCATGTGACATTGTGCAATTCTTTTTCCTCAAACCCAGGTACACGGTGGAACTCTCTGGAACTTCCTGTGCCATCGACTGGAAAAACCCCGATGAGAGCTACATCTCCTACTTGGTAACCATGGAGATCTTCTCCTTCGCCATCCCAGTGGTCGCCGCCTTCGTGTGTCTGTACTGGGCGCATTCACCGGCGACCACCCAACCAGGGGCGGGGCCAAGTGGGTCAGGTCAAGGTGACACTTCCGGTCAGCAGGTGGCGCAGGTGGATCAAAACATGGCGCCGTTGACAGAGGGTCAGCTCCACTCGGTATGGAAGATTGTTTCTTTTATGTTAACATTCTTTCACTTTTTTATAAATGTGGAAGTTACCCCCACCCCCCCCCCCCCACCCCCCACCCCCACCTCTTATAACAGACTAGAACAGTCCGTCCCTCGACACAGCCTTATAATGCAGTTGTCCTCTAATTTAAGGAAGGTGAAGTAGAGTTTCCTACTGGCTCCGCCCGTCGACATACCAATTGAGGACAGGTCAAGACGTTAATTGTTTATTAAGCTCTTTGACTTCAAATAATCAAATCTCACTCTCTCTTTCTCAGTCTCTCTCTCTCTCTCTCTCTGAGTCTCTCTCTCTCTGGCTCAGTACCTCTCCCATTCACACATTATCATTATTTATCCCGTTCACTCACTTTATCTCATTCTCTCTCTCACTCACAATTTTCTCTCTCGTTTACTCCCACTTTCTCTTTTATTCCTTCTCACTCTCTTAATATCTCTTACTTTCTCTCTACATCGCATCTCTCTCTCTATTATTAATATTCACTCACATTGTAACTGACGTTCAATCTTTCTCATTATACATTTCTAATTCTCATTCTCTATATCACGTTCTCACTCACATTTCCTCTCTCCTTTTATTCATCCCCTCTCTATCTCATATTCTGTCTGGCCCACACTCTCATATTCACTCTCTCAGTCTGTCTTTTTCTAGTTCTCTCTCTCTCTCTCTCTCTCTCTCTGAGTCTCGTTTTCTCTCTCTCTCTCTCTCTCATTCTCTCGCTCGTTCTCTCTCCATATCTCTCTCCCATCTCTCTCTCTCTCCTTTCTCTCTCTCCCCCTTTCTCTCTCTCTCCCTATCTCTCTCTCCCTCCCTCCCTCTCCCTTTCTCTCTCTCTCTCTCTCAGAACCTTGAGACCATCAATGTCCCCCGACCAATCAACCACACGACTCTACAGCCAGTCCTAATCTTATAAGTCTGAGCCTGGCTCTACCATAGAGAAATCCTGCTGCTTAACATTTAGAATTAGTCCGTCTTTCAAGCTTTTCGCTTCCATTTGTTAGCTACGCAAAACAGATAATTTGATCAATTGATATATGCTGCAGTAACAGAAACACAATAACAAACACGCGTTTTGCTAATTTTGCTGACCGTATCAATTAAATTGTATATACATATTTTTAAAATATATATAAAAACACATTCATCACTATTTAATGCCTTCATCTTGCAATCTATTCTCTAATATCTAATTTTTTGTTACAAGGTTAAAGCCCTTGAGCTATAAAGCTATTTATATAATTTTATTTTGAAATAGGACGTAAATATTGATGTATAAGTAGTGAAATATTAAATATTTTTATACAATTGATTACCCTTCAAAATCTAGTTTGTAAATATTAATATTTAATATTTAATGAAATGCCGAAAGATATTGATTTGAACGACTTCAATATTTCGTCAACGCTTTGTTAAAGGTAACCTCTATATGTCAGCTGATTTTGCAGCTATATGTAGATCTACTTTAGATCTACTTTAGATCTACTTTAGCAATACGTTACAACAATAGTAGCTGTAGACGCGAATCCTCAGGGATAAAAGACGTGGGGCGTTGACATTCGCACATCCATTAATTATTCAAGGGGGATAACAAATGCAACAAATAGCTGGCTTTGGCTGATCTCCCTTGCAGTCCGACTAAAACTATTGTGTTTCATTCTTTAAAATACGAAACACAATTTCTATTTTGGTAAAACAATGCGCATTAAAATTGTATCAACAGTGGAAATGTATGATCCTAAAAACAATGAATTTTAAATTTAAGAAATGGAAGTTGACAAAAAAAAATTAAAATCTTAATATTCCCACCGATATATCAAATATCTTTGACGATTTGTTATTTCTGTATTTATTTGGGTCGAGTCAAAAGGAATTTTGTTTTTGTAATTTGACTTTTCACTTCTATTATAGTTATTTTTAGGTAATATGTAGCTTTTAACACAACACTATTTTTATTTGTAAAATGACTGTTTGCACATCTACTATAGCTATGTTTAGGTTCTCTTAAATTTTCAACACAACGTTATTTTTTATTTGTAATACGAATTTGTGCACATCTTTTAAATTTTTTAAAGTACTTTATTGTTTTCGACATAACATGTAACCCATGCTATTATACTCAGGCACACCCTAATCCTATACCAAACTTAATCTAAATCCCTTCAGGGACAGAAAAAAAAGTTGCATTGCATGCTATCACAATGGAAGATATTGTACACAAATTTTTATCAATTTTCCCTTATGTATTTTTTAAAAATATTGTATTAACACTTACCATCATCCACCCCCCCCCCCCCCCACCCCACCCCCTCTCTCTCTTACAGCTGTGCTACGTGTTCCTACTACTCATGCTGATCGGCTGGGGGCCCTTCGCCTTCCTCTGCACCTCCACCATCTTTAACGGGGCCCAGGGCCTCTCCTACCTCGCCTCCAGCATCCCGCCCCTCTCCTGTAAGCTGATGGTCTCATCCTACCCCCTGGCCTACGCCGTCGTCTCCCCGAGGTTTCGCCACAGCTTCACTTCCGTTTTCTCCGCCTCGGACCGGAAACAGGACTAGGTCACGTGGTCTGCGAGTTACCTAGGTGACGAACACTAACAAGAGATCTGGTCTATTTAAAAAAAAATTTAAGTTTCATCCTTTTAGCAGGGGTTGTCCATAAAGGCATCACGCTATTTTAACAGGTGTTTACCGTCTTTAGTGTCGTTACAAACAGCCCCTTCCCCTAACCTTACTTTCTATAAAATATATTCATACAACTTATCTTTCTCCTTCCCTCCAAAAAAGAATATGTCCAGCTTTGAAAATAAACACGTTTTCTTATGTCTTTAATTGCCGTTGAGATTAAAATCGAAAAAGTTTATTAATATAGCAATATTTTCATTGAGATGTTATTTAATATTTTTTTTTAGAAAAAAATATTTATAAAAAATAGCTCTTAATAAATCTGTATTACGTCACCCCCCACCTCAGTTCCCATATCACATCATTCACTGTATCCAAAAGCCCCCCCCCCACCCCACGCACGCAGTTTACAATGCCATAAATGGACCACCCTATCAAATAAATATCTTTCTATCGTATTTTTTTTTGAAAGGAATCTAAAACAAAAAAAAATTTGCAGAGCAATCTTATACTTATAAATTGAGAATATAATTTGAATTTTTAAATTTGTGATTATAATCTTATGGAGTTTATCAGTTTTTATTAAAATATATAACTAAAAAACTTCGTAAACATCGAATCAATATTTTTCATTAATATTTCTTTTATATGGTTAAAAACAAATGAAAGAAATTGTTAAATATTTCTGACATCTGATATTTTTTTAAACTGCGTTTCATTTTCAACTTTTATAAAAAAAATTCTTTTTCATATATTGGGCTTTTTTTTTTTATATTTTAGACAATTATAAACTAGCCCAAACGGTTTTTGTTAAATCGTTGATGAAATAATCAATTAAAGGGCTTCCCTGTATTTAGATTTATAACACAGTACACGTGTACAGGTTGCATGTACACATTCACGATATAGTGTACTAGAACTGGTTGTTCATTTGTGCCCAAACACATTTCATGTACAC
This sequence comes from Physella acuta, assembly GCF_028476545.2. NCBI lineage: Eukaryota > Metazoa > Mollusca > Gastropoda > Physidae > Physella > Physella acuta. The sequence continues at coordinate 226,464 of NW_026732138.1, read as the reverse complement.
ATTAGCACCACTGTGTGCTAGCTGTATTGTGTACGCGTTGTCATTCCTGAACTGTTTCAATCTTCTCGGCATTTCTGTGTACACAGTTTTCATATATAATATAGTGTACATTGTATGGCCTACCATTCATGTTTATTTATTGTATTGCAGTACACAGTTACAGCAGTTTATAGCCTGTTATTTCTGTAGTGTACAAATCATGACAGCACCTTGTACACACAAGCACTTCGTGTACACATATAACACTGTGGTCTGCTGTTCCTGTTCTGTACACGTTATCTCTGCGTACACATGTTTGAGTGGTGTACACATATACTACATGTACATTGTCATTCCTGTAATATTTCAGCCTTTGTTCTGTGACATGTACAAGCTCTATGTATTATCTGTGTTGTACACACGTCAAAGTGCTTGTGACAAATGGAACCACATTGTCACATGGAAATATAACATTGTGACATGGAAAAATATGTCACTAGTCTACCAACTGAGGGGACGTCGTGGTATAGCGGGAAAAACCGCACCTTCTAACCAGAAAGTCGCGAGTTCGATATATATATATATATATATATATATATATATATATATATATATATATATATATATATATATATATATATATATATATATATATATATATATATGTATATGTATTTATTTATAGTGTGGCTATTTGGTTTTAAGCAACTTCTTAAATTTAACTAGAACAAATTTTGATGTACTGTATTACCTACTTGTGTATTAAACTTGTGTTAGATTTGGCTGTTATTTACCTGCTATGTATAAGCCTTAATATACGATGTAAATTTTAACGCTCTCGTCCATGGTTGGCATAGTGTTATTTAGTCACGTGATGTTTAGCGATGTTTATTTATAACTTGGTACTTATAACTATGTGATGTTTTTATATGTTAATTGTGTGGCTTGATAAGCCTTAATAAATGTTCGTACTGTGAAACTTGATAAGCCATAAGATAATGTTCGTACTCTGAATCTTGATAAGCCATAAGATAATGTTCGTACTCTGAATCTTAATAAGCCATAAGATAATGTTCGTACTCTGAATCTTGATAAGCCATTAAATAAAGTTTCTTATTCTGAATCTTGATAAGACATAAGAAATTGTTCGTACTCCGAATCAGTGCGTCAACATATGTGTCAATATTATGTTGTGTTGTGTTTTCATCGAAAATAAAATATTTCAGTTGTTGTTAAATCGTGTCAGGGTGATTATTTCATGTCAGATGATTTGGTTTAGCTGTGTAGTGTGGGGGTTCAGTGAAGATAGAAAGTACTAGTGGCAAGGTTCGATCAGTCGTGTTGTGAACACACTGACACACCGATACGGGCAATCAAGTGTGTCGCACAGCATAGCAGACAAACAACAAAAAAAGTCTACCCCCCCACCGAACGAAATGGAATTTATATAGAAAATATATACTTTTGACAGTGTCCGCCCCCCACCCCCCGGAAATTGTTGTCCGCCCCCCCCCCCCCCCCCGAAAATTTCAAGTGCACCCCCCGGAGAAAAAAGTCTGGAAGAAACACTGAGTATTAGTATGGTCATATTGACTATTCTAGAATTATTATGGTCATACTGTACTATTCTAGAATTAGTATGATCTTACTGATCAATCTTTGAGCAAGTTGGTCTTACTGAACAATCTAAGAGCACTGTCCATATTTCAGAGCAATTTGATCATAATTAGCAATTTAAAAACAATACAGTCCTATGAACAATCTAAGAACAATGTGACACTAGTGTCCATATTTCAGAGCACTTAGATCATAATTAACAATTTAAAACCATTATAGTCCTACTGAGCCATCTAAGAGCACTATGGTCCCATTGTCCATTTGTCAGAGCAAGTTGATCAAAATCTAAAAGCAATATAGTCCAACTGAGCATTCTCAGATCACTAGGTTTATGACCATTCTAGACGACAAAGTTCCAGTTATTCTCTTTTAGTTACGCCATTACTGATCATTCCACGAACCATCTCGAAAGCAATAAGCGTGAATTAACTCTTTATTTGATGTCTAACCTCATTCCTCCCACCCACCTGTTCCCGCCATTAGTCCAAATGGATAACGACCTCGTTCACTCCGGTAACCAATCAAATTTTTTGTTGCAAACCTGACGAACAATGGCGCCCGAAGGATATCTTACAAAGGGAAGTTACTCTATTATTTAACACGTAGAAATAGCTGAATAGTCACTCGTTCGATAGAAATTATTTAATTGTAGGTGAGGGTTTGAACGTTTTACATTTTTTTTTAAATTTCCTATTTGAGTGTTTCTCGTATAGGTCCTACTACTTAGTATTTCACAGGACGAGCGGACGGATATTAGAGTTCACGGCTGCTAACCCGAGTTCCTGAGTTCGGGTCCCGGGTTTGAGTCTGTTGGACGTCTTTGTGTCCATTCAGGTCTGACTACCCTTTCACCTTGCATGAGCTCTACTTCATCAGCACCATGTGTCTTGGACACAAACGGGAAAAGATGATGATGATTCCATAGTTCAATACCTCCCAGAATGTAGGGGAGGTGAGGGTGGACGGTCATCTGGATGTAATTACTGCTTCAACTCATTTTATCCCTACATTAAGTCACGCAATTTTTTTGCATTTTTTTTGTGCAAATTTTTTAACACACACTTAGCGTGTTTGTAGTTTAAAATAAAAATAGATCCCTACCAAAATGACGTCACATGTTGCTAAAAGAAAAGCCACTCCCCTAACTAAATTGACTTCAGAATTATCCCAGACCTCAAAACCCAAAATCGTACGAAAATCTATACATGTCCTACGTCATACATGTCCTTAAAAAATTCTAAATAAATTAAATGTTAGATTTCTGACCTCCCCCCTCCTACCCTGGATCCTCGGGTAGCAATCGTCACTGAAATTGGAGCCCATCTTTTATAAATGTCTGGCACATATATAGACAACCCTTTAATTAACCCACCAACCGGCTGTCCTTGTGTCTTATTCCAGTAGCACCTCAGGTACTGAAGACTGATGCACGTACCCAGAGGCTCATTGGAATATAGACATTCATGAACTCTTTGTCCTTTCTCTGATCTAAAGATGCCAGATAAAGTTACGATTTTCTAATTTAATTTGAAAAAAAAAATTAGCCTTGAGGTTTGGTCTAATATAATCAAAGGTCACATTGTTCAAGAAAAATAATACATTCTTAATTTACTGCTTCCTTAAAAACTTAAACATACGCTGACTTTTTTGTTTTACTTATAATTTTTTGAGCTAGTTACAGACACATTTTATCTGTCTGTCGATAATTTGACACTATGTTAAACGATTTTAAAATATGATCGTTAACTTGTGAATACAATCCGACAGATTTAATGATGAAATCGGAAAAACGAAACGAAATTTGCCTGTGATTTAAAAAATAACCAACCCTCTGCTTACGTCATGCCGAGACAAACAACCCTCCTCAAATGAGAAATAATTTAATTTTCATTTTCTTTAATATTTTCCGTGTGGTGGACATTCTATTCTTAATCTCCAAGATCTACAATTACTTAGGGCCAAACAATTTTTATGTCCTAAAAGTCATATTTCTCAGCTGACCTAAGCTCGAAATTTTTTATTATTTTTTATTAATTTATTTTTTTAAATTTAATTTTATCTTTTTGTGAGTGCGTTTAAACTAAAGGCTTCTTTCCTAGCTTGAATTTCAATATCATAAAAAAGTTTATTTTTATCAATTGTATCAATTTCTTTCTTTATCTTCAAAATTCGCAGCAACAAGCTTGATTAGTTTACAATGTTGGTAACATAATGCGTCAACTCTATAGGCCTACTTATACACGAACTCGCAATGCAAACATTGACATTGATGATGTCGTAACGCTGAGTGTATATCTATCGGCCAGGAGTCTAACAAGTAATGGCCACTGAATTCTTCTGCCCAGTTCCGGCTCTGGCACTAACGCTCTCACGCCGTGCCTGGCTCGGCGGGTCACGTGATAGTTGTCGTGAAAGCCAACACCTCCGCCTACCTACATTACCCGGCGTCAGGATACGATACTACACCTACACTTTAGTATTCTCAGCCCAGTGTCACTGAAGATGGTAGTATGTCTCTTTGAAAACATCAGTGTTGAATTACGTGTAGGCTATTTTGTGAATGTTTAAGAAGTAAAAACAAGAGATATTACAATCAATGCACAGCCACTTGACTCATATTGTTTTTTTTTCGGAGGAGGGAGGGGGGAGGTTTTGTTAACCTTTCTCAAATGATTAACCGTTTTTTTCAAAACTCGTTTTACTGCCCGCCCCTTCTCACCTTCAGCCTCTATGTCTCAAGTTTGCATAACCCAGAGCTTCCTACGTCAATCCCTAGTATGATTCACGTTACATAGATTGTATGCCAGCTCCTTCACACAATGTGACACAAACCCCTTATATGTCACATAAAAGCTACCCACACCGTGACATACCAGCCCCACACATAATGTCAAATACCAGCCCACTCAAATAAAGTGACATAACAGCCACCTACACATAATGTGATATACCAGCCCCCTAATTTAATGTTACATACCAGCATTATATGATATACCACCAATCACATATATTTACATACTAGCCCCCTCACATGCTGTGACATAACAGCCGACATTTCCCTGACATAATAAGACATAACAGCGCCCCCCCCCCCCCTAAATAATGACATACCAGCCCCCATACATAACATGACATACTAGCTACCATTTAAATAATGGCATACCAACCCCTGACATAATATGACATACTACCCCTTATACTGGAAACTAGCATCACCCTATTCTTTTTTCATACGTAATTCATCTAAGGATACAATGACAGAAATTTTTTTAAGTGATCAGAGTTACTCCCCTCCCTTAGGGCGAAGAACCTCAGTTGCTGTTCTTTTTTTCTCGGATGGAATTAGGGGAGATAAGAGATAGAGAGAGGGGGAGAGAGTGGGAGAGCATATATTCACATTCATTAGAAGAAAAATTAAAGCAAAATGATATCTGCATAAAATGCATTTTAATTTTTATTTTTCTCATTTTAAAATTCTAAACAGCGAAAGAGAGTTTTTGGTATAGTGTTCTTTTTTTATCTACAAAATAAAATTCAAAGATCTTTTTGTCAAAAATTAAAGTCCTTTTTGCGTGCACTCTCCAGATTTAAAAAAATTACCGGTTTCAGCTGTTACCTAATATGTCAGGGGTCGGCAACCTTGTGAAGCGGAAGAGCCAAAAGTTACAATTTTCAAAATTTCCCTGGTTTTAAAGAGCCACTAACATTTTTTTATTTCAAATATTTTTTTTTTTTATTAAGATTATTAGTATGTGTGCAAGGAGCTGGAGAGCCGCACCTTGATATTAAAAGAGCCGCATGCGGCTCGCGAGCCGCAGGTTGCCGACCCCTGTAATATGTTCATTGCGTACATGTGTGTGTATGTATGTTGTATATATATATATATATATATATATATATATATATATATATATATATATATATATATATATATATATATATGTATATATATATATATATATATATATATATATAGGCTATATATATATATATATATATATATATATATATATATATATATATATAATATATATATAAAAATATATATATATATATATATATATATATATATATATATATATATATATATATATATATATATATATATATATATATGTATATATATATATATATATATATATATAGGCTATATATATATATATATATATATATATATATATATATATATATATATATATATATATATATATATATATATATATATATATATATATATATATCAGTGCTCAAGACTGTTGTATCAAATAGTGTTTAACATCGGACAAAGTTATCACATGTCTCGCTTAGCTAGTTATGGGACGGGTATCACCAGCATATGCCTCTTTATTGTAGGTGAAGTAGAGTACATGTGGATTGTAACGTTTTCTACCAGCTATATTTAAGTAAAATTTGGTCTTAGAGTGTAGCACACGAAAAGTAAGTTTTAACTTCATAGTATACGAGAACTCTGTAGTTGTTTATTTATTTTAAAGGGGTCAAGATGGAATTCATGATTACTATCGACATCTTTAAATAAACAGATTATCGCCAACCTATACTCGTAAGGTACATAGAGGAGGTAGATAAAGTAAAGATGATCACTTATGTCGATCTCGACCAAACCTTTCTCGACTTTTGGGTCAGGTACTCTTAAGTGCTGAGTCGACTCACATACATTATTCCGACTCTTGGGTCCAAACTCGAGCTTTGTGTTATCAATCGTCAGTTTACGCAAAAGTCGACCAAGTCATCCTATCATAAACACTATGACCAAATATTATACCCAACCCTCTCCCCCCACTCCCCCTCTTCCCCCCCCCCCCCCCCCCCCCCCCCCCCAATCCCCGGCTGACAAAATTAATTATTTTTGAGCAAAGATTGTCAATTTCAAATGGACAGCTCGCTGTAATCTTGTTTTCTGACACCTTGTAGCCAACAATTGAAATGGGAGAGAACTCAAATCAGTGTTAGGTAAATTTTTTTTCTCTGCTTTCCCATTAGAGTCCTACAAAACGCGCAGATAAAGTGTGTGTGAGAGAGAGAGAATATTTTATAAAAATCGATAGATCTAACTCAAACCTTCTCTCTTGTGTAGCACAATAACTTTAAGACATTGTATTGAAGTCTCCGTTTAATGTAGTTAAGACAAAGGTTAAGATGTCTATAATTAAAGTCTTGAGAGCCCTTTTGTGTAGTGTGGAGTGTTGGTAGAAAAAAAAAATTCGCTGAGAAAAAGTTGTTCCGGACACAGTGCTTGGGTCGTTTTCTTAAACTTTCATGACAGAACTCTTCTGTGATGAGGACGTGAGATGGTGAAATTGGATGGTACAGAGATTAGGTGGGCCCGGCGATTTCTTAATCATGTGATAATCGTATGATGTCTGGGTCATGTGATACGTTTTGTCCTTGCACGGTGATGTCACGTGACGGAGACCAGACTAGACCAGAGAGACCAATCAACGTGACCAGACTAGCACCTAGAAAGACCAATCAGACTAGCACTTAGACCACTCACCGTGATAAGATAAGCACATAGAAAGACCATTTAACGTGACCAGACTAGCACCTAGAGAGACCGTTCAACGTGACCAGACTAGCACCTAGAAAGACCATTCAACGTGATCATACTAGCACCTAGAAAGACCATTCAATGTTACTAGACTAGCACCTAGAGAGACCATTCAACGTGATCATACTAGCACCTAGAAAGACCATTCAATGTTACTAGACTAGCACCTAGAGAGACCATTCAACGTGACCAGACTAGCACCTAGAAAGACCATCCAATGTGATAAGACTAGCACCTAGAGAGACCATTCAACGTGACCAGGCTAACACATAGAAAGACCATTCAACGTGACCAGACTAGCACCTAGAGAGACCATTCAACGTGACCAGACTAGCACCTAGAGAGACCATTCAACGTGACCAGGCTAACACATAGAAAGACCATTCAACTTGATCAGACTAGCACCTAGAAAGACCATCAAACGTGATGATAATGGCACCTAGACTGACCATTCAACGTGATCAGACTAACACCCAGAGAGACGATTCAACGTGATTAGACTAGCACCTAGAGAGACCATTCAACGTGATCAGACTAGCACCTAGAGAGACCATTCAACGTTATCAGATTAGCACCTAAAGAGACCATCCAACGTGACCAGACTAGCACCTAAAGAGACAAAAACAACGTGACCAGACTAGCACCTTAAGAGACAAAAACAACGTGACCAGACTAGCACCTAAAGAGACCATTCAACGTGACAAGACTAGAACCTAGAGAGACGATTCAACATGATCAGACTAGCACCTAGAAAGACCATTCAACGTGATCAGACTAGCACCTAGAGAGACCATTCAACGTGACCAGACTAGCACCTAAAGAGACCATCCAAGGAGACCAGACAAATAGCAAGGTCAAAGAAAATTGATCTAAAATTAAATTCATTAAAATATCTAATCAGTCATTAGCACGCGATAACGACGTAACAGATAAGATACCTGATATCCCCAGACTCCATCAAATTATCCCCACCCCCAACCCATTTTTTTCGCCCACTCCTCTCTTGTCAATGTTTACTTTTTAAATATATATATATATATATATATATATATATATATATATATATATATATATATATATATATATATATATATATATATATATATATACTTTAGTATCTACCGGAAATAAAATTTTAATTTTTTTGTGAAACCGTTTGTTAAAAGTACTTCTCAATCAACTTCAACAAAATCGTATAGATCATCTTGATCTTTTCCATGGATCTTGATCTTTGAGATGGATCTTGATCTATTAAATGGCCGTGCCTGATTGATTTTTACCCCATCGATCTATTTTATCAACATGTTTTCTCTTAATCATTGGGACGGATGTACCTAGTGGCCCACCTTCCCAGGTTTACTGATTAAACCGCAAATCGATAGATTAGATGTCTTGTCTAAGCTATCTGGATGAACTGTTAGATCTTGACAATTATTCATTTCTATCTGTCAGTCTCTTATCTTGAGGTAAACGACGAACGCTGCCATTGCCATAGGGATAGAAAAACTATTTTTTTTTAAACTTTGAAGTTAAGTTTTTTTTTAATAAAATTTTACCAAGAAAATTTATCGCAATTTTTAAAAATAAAATTTAAAGTCTTATTTGATTCATTGAATAGAGCAAACACGAATTTTAGCAACAGCTCGTGTTGCTGTTTTGATGTGTTGGATATTCATAGTTGTTCGTATTCCGGGTTTTTCGTAAACTGAGACACTACTACGCGGCTCAAATCACGCACTTTTTGAACTTTAACCTTCGTGCCAGACGGATCGGGTCGCCTTTTAAAAATTTTCACACTCCAGTAACAAAACCAGCAGGGGTTCTTAATTCTGTGACCTAAGACGTAGATAGTCATTAGTATATGTCAAGTTTGCGTTGACCAAATTCTTGTAGGTTTTTATTTTTATTTTTTTTTTACTTTCCAGGCCATCGAATCCTGTCGGGAAAATTTTAAATTTTTTCCTCTAATTTCGAGCCTGTGATCATGTGCCTCGTTCTGCCTTTAGCGGGCTAGAAAAAGTTCTTTAATGGCGGGGATTTTAGCGTGATCTACACGGGGCGCGGAGAGTTAACGGCCTTTGATGTTACCATAGTGATTGATGGGGGATTTCCGATTGGCTCTTGTTCCGTCTAAAGAGGTCGTTTCTGATGTTAATAGTTGCATGAAAACAATTTTACTTGCCGAAAAAAACTTATTTAATTTCTTAAAGACATATTTTTGGACAAAATATACCCTAAAACTTATTTATTATCGTATATGTATTTATTTAAAAGATATTATTTGCTTGGCTGATTCGCGAAATTGTCTGCTCTTTGTGTTCAAACAGGTTATCTTTCCTAGTTGGGGTTTTCCCATAGGAAAAACACAGTTTTGACAAGAGGAAAAGATTAGTTTCCGATATTTCACTCGCGCTTCACAGAACCAAATCGTTTGATGGTTGTCTATAAATAGAAACAAGACGCACGTGTTTCACGAGTCACGTACACGGATAATGTTACATTTATGTAACTACCTTATTAAACTTTCATTGACAGTTCAGTTGAGGGTGAAATAAAATATATTACTCACACCGAAAATTTTGAAATTCATTTTTTGATAATTTATTTTTAAACAAGTAGACAGTCATCTTTATAAACCCCCTCCCCTTTCACCACAACAAGGTATCTTCTATATATATATATATATATATATATATATATATATATATATATATATATATATATATAATTCTCTTCTTGGAGACGTTAGAAAACAAACTGTAAGCGCGCCTTGCAGTCCCCTCTCTTCCTCTCTAGGAAGTCTGGTGAGTTGTGGTTCATGCTAAATGTTTACAATCGTAGAGCCGGGTTTAGTGACGGCTATTAGGGGCAGATAATTTAGTTTGAAACGATTTTAAACTTAGGTGAGGTAGCTAAGAGGAGGCTGCTTTCACTCACGGGGGGGGGGGGGGTTAGGGTTGAGGAAAGGAGGGAGGGGGGGTTATCGTCCTTAACGACTTACTGATAGTGTTTTAAGGCAAATATTTTCAGTGACAGCAGTGGTACTGTCGAATTCACAAATTATGAATTACTGAAAAGTAGAAAATAAAACAGCTAATTAGCGGCGTATGATACGCCGCGGGTCGGCTCGTTTTTAATAAATGCCCAGTTGATACATTGATACAGTACAACCTTGTTAAACATTCAGGACAATAAAAAAATAGTTTTTGCACCATTCAATCTCTAGCTTCAACCCTCACATTAACCTTAAGCCCACTTGTCTCTAACCACGGCCTTAATTATCGATCTCGCCATATCTCATCGCTCCAATACAATACCAGGAGAAAGAAAAACCATCAATCCGATACTGACTTGACCTGTCGGTGAACGTAGCCGTATCGAATACACAACGTCAAAACAGATCAATATTCAACACAAACACCAGTCGATTGCGACGGCAGTATCGAATATACATCACCACAAAAAGTCAATACTCAACACAAACACCAGTCGATTACAGCCGTAGTATCGAATAACACATCGTCACAACAAGACAATACCCAACACAAACGTTTGTCCAGTATGACGACAGTATCGAATACACTTGACCACAACAAGACAATTCTCAACACAAACACCAGTCGATTACGACTACAGTATCGAATACAACACTTGACCACAACAAGTCAATACCCAACAACAACTAAAGCTCTCTCAAACAAATCCCTACTTCTACTCAACAGCTCAATTTGTTTAAAGAATCCAACTAGAATTAAGACGGTATTCGTTGTCTTGTTGAGTGACTAATCCAACTCACTCACAGCGCGTGATTGGGGGCCAGTAGACAAAAAGGTTTGAGGTAAATATGTCCAGATCAATTTTCTCTGAGATACGGCAAGTTAATTTAGCTGGCTTAAACTTGATAGCTGTCTTTCAATTCCTGGTTTATGGGGAAGGGCGGGACTGACATCACGCAACTAAAAAAAAAATCTGAGAGAAAAGCCATTTTTAACCGATGGGTTTTTCTTTTTGGTGAATGCAGCAATATTTAGAATTTTAAAAGAACCATTTTTATCGTGTTGTAAGAACTAACTTTTAAAATTCCTTCATTATTTATTTATGCTAAAAATTGTTTCTCTTGATTATTGAATAAAAGTTATAAAAATAAAATATTTGTTCAAATTTTTTTCGAATACTTTCAAGAGTTTATGCATCAACAAGGAAGATTTTAATTTTGAAGATCCAGGTTGTTTTTTACAAGGTTTTATTTATTTCGCAGCGTCTGTTTGTTTGTTTGTTTGTTTGTAGGTTTCTGGCAAATCTTGAAACTCAGTTTTGACCCACTTCTAATGCAACGATTTCGTTTAAACTATCCAGATACGTTCCACTTCGATAACAATACAAAGCAATCTAATTTATAATTTAATTACATGTTTGATTTGTAATTAAAATTAATTAAACGGTTTCGAAAGTAAAGGGAGATAACTATGTTAAATCACTCGATAGATTACTATATTCAATAAAAGAAGGAGAGATAACATATATTAACTAGCTAGACGTGATCACCCTAACAGTCTAGTGAGCTGTGGTTCACGAGAATGTTTACAATAGTTGAGCCGGTCGATCTAATGAAGGCTATTACGGGCAGATAATAAAATTTTTAAACGATTTGAACCTAAGGGCAGGTAACATGATTTAGAACTTATTGCTTTCGTCTGTAAAATATGGTCACGGACCGCTGCTTTCACGGGCAGACAATAGTCTTTTAGATATCGCGAGCTACTGATGGTGTTTTAAGTGTTTTATTTTTAGTCGTGTCGATGTCATAAATTAGGAATCACTAAAAAGTAGTTTAAAAAAACGAATATAAAAAACCTTTATAGCAACAAGCTTTTAAATGCACCGAAAATAGGAAAATAAAATAATTTTCTTTCTTTCATAAAAGCTATGGTTGCTAAAATATTTAAAAGATCTCATGAGCGACCAAAGCTTTTATGAAAGAGAGCAAATTAGTTTTATTTTCTTATTTTCAGTGCGTTTAAAAGCTTGTTGCTATAAAGGTTATATATATATATATATATATATATATATATATACACATTTTTATTCTAAAGAATTCCCTGGTTGTGTTTACAGCTCCTACAACTCCTAACATTTCGCTCAAAATAAAGGTGATTAAAGGAGCAAAATGGTCGGATGGCAGAGCTTACGACTGCTAACCCGAAAGTCTCAAGTTCAGATCCAGCGATTGAGTCTGTAGGACGTTCCTGAGTCCACCCAGCTCTAATGGGTACTTGAATCACTTTAGGGAAAGTAAAGTTGGCTGAACATAGTGCTGAAGAAACCTGTATACAAGGTTACTGAAACCGGTGAACTCGGGAAAAGATGAGGGTTTTTAAGATGAACTGTACATCTGGCTGAATGGACCCTGAGATCGAATAGTGGTACTTTACTTAAGTCTCATTAGATGACTGACTGCACATTATCGTGTTTGGTCATCTAATTGTTAGCCCTCGCAAAATTCCAAGCTTACAAGACGGGTATGTAAAGGAATCTTATAGAACGATCGAACCAAATGCCATCCCTCCCCTCCCCGCCCCACCCCCAACCCCCCAGGTCACTCTCCCCCAACCCCCAGGTCGTCCTTGTTAGTTTCACGGACATATTGAGACGAGGGTAAATAAATTGTAGCTAATTTTACTGCAGTCCGTAAAGTTCAATATAACCCCCACATACACATACACCTAAACACACAACTTCCAAACATCCGACACACTCCCCACCCAAATACACAATCCCACCCCAATCCCTCCCCCACCCCAACTTCACATCACCCGATCACCTTATTAGACCACGTCTGGACGCACTTATTCAATGTCCGTTTTTTATTCCATTCTCCCGAACAGTTTTCTAACATTGGGTGCTTTTGTCATGAAATTTTGTGACGCTAAGTGCAGAACCACCAGATTAATTGCCCCTTTATAGATTAAGTGCAGCTCTGTAGACAAACTGTCCCTTTATAGATTAAGTGCGTGCGTTCTAACATAAACAAAAGAAAAGCTTCTTACTGTCAGTATCTCACTTTTTTTTCTTTTTAGCTTCACAGAAAAAAATAGAACACACAAGCACAAACTGTTAACATGCCCTAAATGTGGATTATCTTCCCTTTGAACGAGATCGATGTTTTCGTTTTTTTTGTTCCTGATGGTTACCAAAAGTGGGCAGGGGAGGGTGGGGGAGGGGGGGGGGACGAACCTATCCTGATTACAATTAGAGCCTTTCAATTCAAGGCCAACATCTAGTTTGATTTCCGGCAACAAATAACAAGGTACAGTGACAGATCGTGTAGAATGTATACATGAACAGATCTGGATGTGTTTAATGATCTCATTAGACTATGGGTTTAATCATCATATAAGTATGTATATAAATGTATGTATATATATATATATATATATATATATATATATATATATATATATATATATATATATATATATATATATATATATATATATATACACAAATAAATGTAGTATTTATATGCCCTATACATATTTATAAAGACATATTGCTTGATATATATATATATATATATATATATATATATATATATATATATATATATATATATATATATATATATATATATATATACTTTGATAGATATCGTTATATTAAAAAAAACATATTTTCGCCAGAATACCATAGTATAACAGTACCATTAAGGTAGGTACGATGGTTACCTAAAAATAGATCGAGTTTCGATAACAACGCACTGTTTTACTAACCAGTTCTTACTATCTCGTTGATAGAAAATATATTTTAAATACCTCAGCTAATTATTTTACAAAACGCACTTGACTACAAAATATATTTTAAATACCTCAGTTAATTATTTTACAAAACGCGAAACCTTCAAATGTAATATTGAGAGAAAAAGTTTGTCACTAATTATGCCGATATTTTTGTAAAAATTCCCTGTCAATTTTGTGTTCACTTTTATGCTGATAACTTAGGGCATGTCCGTCTTTTACCGCCGAGCGTGTGGTCTTTTATTCCGCCCTCTCTTGTTATTTTTGGTTCATTAAGAATCGCCAAAGCATGTACTTTTGTTAATTATGGAAAATGTAATAATCCTAATTAAAACTTTAAATTAATTAGTCCGAAACAATAGGATTTCAACCTTTTACTTTGTGGCAACGTGACTTTTTGAATGATCACACCTGGTTTTATTTGATTTTGTGGTATTTTCCCTCTTTTTATTTTAATCAATTTACGAGCCATTTAGAATAATGCAAAAATTAGATTTGTTTCGTTTCGCCTGTTTTAAGTCGAATATTTTTCTTGTTTTCTAGGAGAAATTCATTACTGCTCTGGTTTGCTAGTTTGTCTCTAAATATTATTTATTTAATTTTATCTTTCGTTATTGTACTTAAACAATGAGCGACATCGGTTTTTAATTATTGTCTGATTTAATTAGATAGTTAGCGCTGACCTGTAAGTAGAGTTGAGCGAGGTTTGAAAACGATTAAAATACAGATGTTTACTAGTGACTCGAGTTCACCTAGCTCTGAGTGGCACCTAACTCACGTTAGGGAAAGTAAAAACGGCGGGGCATAGTGCTGATTACGCTATCCCATCATAGAAAGAGGTTAACTCTACTACACCTGACGTATGGTAGTAGAAACAGGAAAACTCTACTTCACCTGCCACATGTTAATACAAACAGGTGAACTCTAGTTCACGCGCCGCATGTACTACAGGATTGAAAGGGTAACTGTTTCTATTTATTTATAGAGAGTGGAATTTTAAAATGTTGTCACTATTATTGGCGTACCTCTTTAGCACTGATCGTGGTCTGATATATAAACCGTCTTAAGTTTAAAACCTCACACCTCTCCCCTCTCCCCTCTCGTCCTACACATTACCTCACATCTCTCCCCTCTCCTGCCACACCTCCTTCCTCTCCTCCCACACATTACCTCACACCTCTCCCCTCTCCTCCCACACCTCTCCCCTCCCCTCTCCTCCCACACCTCACCTCACATCTCTCCCCTCTCTTCACACACATCACCTCACATCTCTCCCCTCTCCTCCCACACATCACCTCACACCTCTCCCCTCTCCTCCCACACCTCTCCCCTCCCCTCTCCTCCCACACCTCACCTCACACCTCTCCCCCTCTCCTCCCACACCTCTCCCCTCTCCTCCCACACATCACCTCACATCTCTCCCCTCTCCTCCCACACCTCTCCCCTCTCCTCCCACACATCACCTCACACCTCTCCCCTCTCCTCCCACACCTCTCCCCTCTCCTCCCACACCTCTCCCCTCTCCTCCCACACCTCACCTCACATCTCTCCCCTCTCCTCCCACACATTACCTCACATCTCTCCCCTCTCCTCCCACACCTCTCCCCTCTCCTCCCACACATTACCTCACACCTCTCCCCTCTCCTCCCACACATTACCTCACATCTCTCCCCTCTCCTCCCACACCTCTCCCCTCTCCTCCCACACATTACCTCACATCTCTCCCCTCTCCTCCCACACATTACCTCACATCTCTCCCCTCTCCTCCCACACCTCTCCCCTCCCCTCTCCTCCCAGACCTCACCTCACATCTCTCCCCTCTCCTCCCACACCTCTCCCCTCTCTTCCCACACCTCACCTCACATCTCTCCCCTCTCCTCCCACACATCACCTCACACCTCTCCCCTCTCCTCCCACACCTCTCCCCTCTTCTCCCACACCTCACCTCACATCTCTCCCCTCTCCTCCCACACATCACCTCACACCTCTCCCCTCTCCTCCCACACCTCTCCCCTCTTCTCCCACACCTCACCTCACATCTCTCCCCTCTCCTCCCACACATCACCTCACACCTCTCCCCTCTCCTCCCACACCTCTCCCCTCTCCTCCCACCCCTCCTCCCTCTACTCCCACACCTCACCTCACATCTCTCCCCTCTCCTCCCACACATCACCTCACACCTCTCCCCTCTCCTCCCACACCTCTCCCCTCTCCTCCCACCCCTCCTCCCTCTACTCCCACACCTCACCTCACATCTCTCCCCTCTCCTCCCACACATCACCTCACATCTCTCCCCTCTCCTCCCACACCTCTCCCCTCTCCTCCCACACCTCACCCAACACCTGACCCCTCTCCTCCCACACATTACCTCACATCTCTCCCCTCTCCTCCCACACCTCTCCCCTCCCCTCTCCTCCCAGACCTCACCTCACATCTCTCCCCTCTCCTCCCACACCTCTCCCCTCTCTTCCCACACCTCACCTCACATCTCTCCCCTCTCCTCCCACACATCACCTCACATCTCTCCCCTCTCCTCCCACACCTCTCCCCTCTCCTCCCACACATCACCTCACATCTCTCCCCTCTCCTCCCACATCTCTCCCCTCTCCTCCCACACATTACCTCACACCTCTCCCCTCTCCTCCCACCCCTCCTCCCTCTACTCCCACACATCACCTCACATCTCTCCCCTCTCCTCCCACATCTCTCCCCTCTCCTCCCACACATCACCTCACATCTCTCCCCTCTCCTCCCACACCTCTCCCCTCTCCTCCCACACCTCACCTCACATCTCTCCCCTCTCCTCCCACCCCTCCTCCCTCTACTCCCACACATCACCTCACATCTCTCCCCTCTCCTCCCACACATTACCTCACACCTCTCCCCTCTCCTCCCACACCTCTCCCCTCTCCTCCCACACCTCACCTAACATCTCTCCCCTCTCCTCCCACACATCACCTCACACCTCTCCCCTCTCCTCCCACCCCTCCTCCCTCTACTCCCACACATCACCTCACATCTCTCCCCTCTCCTCCCACACATCACCTCACATCTCTCCCCTCTCCTCCCACACCTCTCCCCTCTCCTCCCACACCTCACCTCACATCTCTCCCCTCTCCTCCCACACATTACCTCACATCTCTCCCCTCTCCTCCCACACCTCTCCCCTCTCCTCCCACACATCACCTCACATCTCTCCCCTCTCCTCCCACATCTCTCCCCTCTCCTCCCACACATCACCTCACACCTCTCCCCTCTCCTCCCACCCCTCCTCCCTCTACTCCCACACCTCACCTCACATCTCTCCCCTCTCCTCCCACACATCACCCAACACCTGACCCCTCTCCTCCCACACATTACCTCACATCTCTCCCCTCTCCTCCCACATCTCTCCCCTCTCCTCCCACACATCACCTCACATCTCTCCCCTCTCCTTCCACACCTCTCCCCTCTACTCCCACACCTCACCTCACATCTCTCCCCTCTCCTCCCACACATTACCTCACATCTCTCCCCTCTCCTCCCACACCTCACCCCTCTCCTCCCACACATCACCTCACATCTCTCCCCTCTCCTCCCACATCTCTCCCCTCTCCTCCCACACATTACCTCACATCTCTCCCCTCTCCTCCCACACCTCACCCCTCTCCTCCCACACATCACCCCACATCTCTCCCCTCTCCTCCCACATCTCTCCCCTCTCCTCCCACACATCACCTCACATCTCTCCCCTCTCCTCCCACACCTCGCCCTTCTCCTCCCACAAATCACCTCACATCTCTCCCCTCTCCTCCCACACCTCTCCCCTCTCCTCCTTTTACTCATTCTTTTATACTAATGTACTAAACGACC
Organism: Physella acuta; assembly: GCF_028476545.2. Taxonomy (NCBI): domain Eukaryota; kingdom Metazoa; phylum Mollusca; class Gastropoda; family Physidae; genus Physella; species Physella acuta. Next base: position 208,653 of record NW_026732138.1, on the reverse strand, counting down.
CCCATTTTTAAGTTGATGAATACCGAATGTCGAAACATAAGTTATCGAAATTTTCATTTCCGTTAAAGTTGACAACCATTTTATTATTTCTTTTGTTCTGTTCTCTTCCACTATTTATAACACTGTTCGTTGATAAAGCCAAGAAGAGCGCTGACAAAAAAAAACCCTCAATTATTAGCTATCTTTTAAGACGTTCCCACACATTCCCCGCGCGACCGGTCATAGACAGCTAGCCAAGACATCGCTAAGAGCCAAAGGGAGGGCACTCACTCATCGCCGCTTAACTCCCCTTGTCCCGCCATATTGATACAAATACGGAGCCTGTCGTTTCATTTGTCGGTTCTGGTCACGTGAATAGGCCTGTCGGATCAAGGTTCGTTGGTTTCTGAACGGACGCAAACTTAATGTAAGTCTTTGTTTCAATTATTAAAATTTAATTAGTAATATTTCGTTAAATGAAGATTTAGTTAATTAGAACACTAGTACATTATGTTGTTTTTTGATTATATTGTTTTAGTTATTAAAAATTAATAAGTCATATATTCGTTCAATAACGATTTAGTCAATTAGAACGTGTGTGATTTTTGTCCTATGTTTTAAGTGATTTTTTTTTAAATTATTAAAAATTAATTAGTCATAAATTCGTTTATTGAACATTAGTCAATATTGGAACGCTTAATACAGTGCCTGAGTTGTGTTATTGTATGATTTTTGTACGATCGATTGTTTCAGTGATCTTTAACGACTTCGAATCAAACAGTATGTCCTTCTTGGTACATTAATGTAGCTAGAATATTACACATGAACAAACATACAAACATGTTTTATAGAAGCTTAACATATTACAGATGCTTTCCTCGTTTAATGTTTAGTTATATTTTCTCCAACGAAGACCTTTTGTCGAAACATTTAACCAATAACGCTTAAATTGAGCACTACTTGAGAGTAAATTATGCTTTTTAAATGAGTATTTTTGCTTTGTATAAGGGTATTGGTATACATTTTTTGTTGATTGGTTATTGTCGTAGGTATAACATTTCCTCTTACTGATGTAATATCACCATTACACCTGGTTTAGGTTTAATCTGAGTGATAACAGATGGCTTTACCTACGTAGAGTAGAATTTGCGTTTACTTTTGGTATTAGTTGAGTTCACTAAAAATGTAAACTTTGAGCGTACTTTGAGTGAATTTTAAACTTATTTTTAGTTTACATTATTAACTTTAAATATAACTTTAGCTTACTTTGAACTTATTTGTCAGTGATGTTGGCTGGTTAAGTGAGTGATGTTAGCTGGTTAAGTGAGTGATGTTAGCTGGTTAAGTCAGTGATATTAGCTGGTTAAGTCAGTGATGTTAGCTGGTTAAGTCAGTGATGTAAGCTGTATAAGTCAGTGCTGTTAGCTGGTTAAGTCAGTGATGTTAGCTGGTTAAGTCAGTGATGTTAGCTGGTTAAGTCAGTGATGTTAGTTGGTTAAGTCAGTGATGTTATCTGGTTAAGTCAGTGATGTTAGCTGGTTAAGTCAGTGATGTTGGCTTGTTTAGTCTGTGATGTTGGGTTAAAGTCCACTACCCGTAGTATAAAGTCTACTCGCAGTTTAAATTCCACAACTCGTGGTATAAATTCCACTACTCGTAGTATAGAGTCCACTACTCTCAGTATACAGTCCACCACACGCGGTATAAAGTCCACTACACGCAGTATAAAGTCCGCTCCACGAAGCATAAAGTCGACTACACGCAGATTAAAGCACTAAACACAGGGTGAGGCCACATTGTAATGTCCATTAAAGACAGTCTACTGCCCAGTCCGGACATCACACCTAATACAATGCTGGGCTATCGATCCAGATCGAACTTTAGCCTCAGAGGTTAGAGGATTGTGGGCCTTTCATGTCTCCCGCCCCCCACCTCCACCCCCCCCTCCAGGTCCCTGCTCGACCACGACACACACAATACTCACTCCCTAATCGCCCTCATAAAGATACGGTGAGGTAATACTTCATTCTAACATGTTAAACGATGGTGGCGATTACACATCATTTTAACATGGATACTATTGTGATGTAAATGACACATCATTCTCGAAGGTTAAACTTCATGATGTAATTCACCAACAACATGGTCACATGTAACTTTATAATAATAGTCACCAACGATTCTCATATGTTAAACTTCATGATGTTGTTTACCAACAATATGGTCACATGTAACTTTATAATAAAAGTCACCACCAATTCTCATATGTTAAACTTCATAATAATAAAATTCACACATTATTCTCACAGACAGTGTTATGATGTCAGTCACACATCATTTTTACTTGGGGAATGATGTGTCAGACACGCATCATCCCCAAATGTAAATCTTTATTTATTTATTTTTGTGTGAATGGGGACTCCAAATGCTACGTATAAGCCTAACCTATACATTTATTTTTGTCCTGTCTATTATTTAGCTATGCCAGAGTAGCGTAATTATAGATAACCTTACAACTTTAAAGTAGCGGTGACTTCTTGTCTCCCTTTCCTCTATTTATATAGGAAGTGTTATCTCCCATTTATCACCGCGGATAGCAAGTTTACAACTATCGTATGAAAGCAAATACATTTTTAAAAAGCAGCTAAATCATCACCGTATTTTAATTACCCCCTGTTTAAAAAAAATATCCTTTCTATAACGTCAACATATTTTTAAAAGCAGTGTTTTTTCCAGAATGTTTCTCCGGGGGGCACTTCATATTTTCGGGAGAGGGGGCGGACTACATTTTCCGGGCGGGGGAGGGGGGGGGGGGGCGTATTAGTAAAAATAAATGTTTTCTATATAAAATCCATTTCGTTCGGGGGGGGGGGTAGACTAACCAGGAGAGATGCCTTGAAGAAACTCTATTTAAAAGGAAGCTATAATCAACCTATTTTAAATTACGTTTTATAAAATCTAACCACCACAAAACGTCTACACTTAAAAAAAAACAGTTTTAACTATCAATACCGTATTTTAGTTACGTTTTATTAAAAAATGTACCACCATATACTGCCTATACTTTTTTTTTAAATACAGCTATCATCACCGTATAGTAAAGTAAGAAATGTTCCCTTTCAAACCTAATAGTCTATGGGGCAAGTGAAGTAGAGTTCATCTAGTTTAGTCAGCACTATATGCCCAGCCACCTTTCCATAACATCAGTTAGGTACCCATATCAGTTTGGTGGACTCAGGGACGTTTAATTACTTAAACCCGGATTCGAACTCAAGACTTCGGGTTAGCAGTCTAGCTCTCTACCGCTAGGTCACTCCGTCCCATATTTTAATATGAAAAAAATAACCTTTCTGACATTTTTAAAAAGGAAGCTATCATAATGGTATTTTGATTATGTTTTATAACATCTAATCGCTCAATAACCTCTACACTTAAAAAAAATGAAACTATCATCACCGCATTTTAATTACGTCTTGCAAAATCTAACAACCTCATAACGTGCCCGTAAATAAAATATCAATTTACTCGAGCCAACGATATATCTAGCAACATTTTTAAATAAAAATATCGAGTTACCCTCCTTAAATTGATTTCCTTCCCCTTTTTTCAAAAATAAAAAACAAATTTTTTTTTGTGAGATTCGGTATAAGCGTTATCTCCCTTGTTCGTGACAATGAGACCTCAGACCAAACTGGCACATAATGGTATATGAGATGTGAGCTACAGAATGTAATGTCTTCACTTTAATTATGGTCCAAAACAGTCCCGTCGCTGTGGTTATTGGTTATTTCAAGACGATAGTTGGATGACTGTGGCCTTTTTGAGCACGAACGTGCAGACTAGTACTTAGTTAACACGGATCTAGTTAGACAATTACCTGTATGACCAACTTCATTACCTCAGTATAATTGACTAGCTTAAAAAGTTAAAACTAAAGTTACCTTTCTTGTCCGAGAAGTAGAGCTTATCCATTTTAGTGACCTTGGCATATGAAGCGATAATGTGGTCAGGATTAATACCAGATAGCTTTTCCTTCCGTTACGTGAGTCAGGTACCCATTAGAGCTGGGTGGACTCAGGGACGTCCTACTGACTTAAGCTTGGGAACGGAAGTCTAGACTTTTCGGGTTAGCAGTCTTACGCTTTATCACCCAACCACCGTATCCCACTACAAATATCCTAGTTGACAAGCAATTAGATGACAAGAATTTAGCCTGACATGTAATATAAATAAATGAAATCTACTAACAGGACCAGTAACTAGATTAGTATAATCGGACCTGACGGCCCATGGGGGCAAGTGAAGTAGAGTCCACCTGTTTCTTTGACCTCGGCATATGAAGAGATAGTTTGATCAGTACCATGCCCTGACGCCTTTACTTTCCCTAACGCGAGCTAGGTACCCATCAGAGCTGGGTGGACTCAGACGTTTTATTGACTTGAACATGGATTCAAACTAGAGACTTTTGGGTTAGCAGTCTAGCGCTCTACAGCTAGACCACGCCATGCCATTAACACAATAAAGGACTAAAATCATTGATGCCCGTGATCTAGAGGTCAAGCAATTAAATGACCACAATAGAAAAGACCAGACTGTAGACGACCAAGTTCTAAACGGGCTGAAATCATGCAACTTAAAAAATATGTAGGCCTTATTTCAAACACGCAAAACTTACTCAAAGAAATGATGTTGTTTAGTCCTGCATTTACTTAACGACGCTTTAAAAAAAGTACTTTCTGCTAAATATAGCCATGGCGTAGTATACGATGCTAATTATATTTTTCAAAATATCCTTTAAAAAAAAAAGTTTTAGCCCACGGCGTTCTAATTAAAATCAGTATTGCTTAATTGACGTCATGCGTATCTGTCTAGAGCTAAACGTGTATGGCACATTTCACTCAGAAATTCAAGCTACCGATAACTTTCTATTTCTCTCTTTCTTTCGCCACGTTATTCCGATACCTAATCTACATACATACAGTTTACTGGTTCATTCATAGACTAGGTGGCACGCGAAGCTTAGCTCCTGATATGTTGCTTGTTCAGTTTCCACACGCAGTAATCTGTGTTTTTCATGCATCTTTCCCCCCCCCCCCCCCCCAACGAGATAGAATGTACGTACGACATATTAAATACTAAATTAAATACTAACTACCCCCGAAGAAAATTTAAGTCCAACCCCAACCCCCACCCCACATGACATTTTTAAGCCCCCCCCCCCCCTCACCACCACCACTACCATCCCAGAGAAAACTGTCTTTGACAGCGATCAAAGAATTTCGATCAGCGTATTCATCAACGCAAGAACACCATAATCCATAAAATACAGGGGAAGTAACCCGAGACTCTCGCTTATTAAGGGAGGCTATTCCTTCATTGGTATCCATGTCTCACGTTGTATTTGTGTTTGTAAGAACAGGGAACGTGACCTTCTCTAGTGACAGTGTGGACACAATTAAACTCGAGGACGTAAGTTCTATGTAATTAAAATTAGCAATTCTTTACAAACTTTGAATATAATTAAAACCGGAGTTTAAACATTTAATTATCCCATTAATCATGTATTCGATGAAATACTTGTCTATGCTATTTATTTATGGGCGTGTGGGGGAGATATGTGGTTAGATCCACTGGATGTTTATGTACACGTCATCACCCCTTGATTTCAGTATGGTCCGTACCTGTCGGGTTTATATTATGTAGTCTGTTGAAAAATGGTTCAAAAATTGCCCCATCCCCTCTCCACCCCCACCAAGGTAGGCCTCGCTAGAAGGCTCCAGAGAGAAGATTCTAGCCATAATATTAATATTTCCATTTTTAAAATAGTTTTATAGTAAAACTATAACAACATTTTGACCTGTATTTGTTCGATTATTTCTAAGGTTTACAGTAAACATTACAGAGAATTATGGCTGTGTTTGTTATATTATTTCTAAGGTTTACAGTAAAATGTAACAGAGGATTCTGGCTGTGTTTATTATTTCTAAGGTTTACAGTAAAATTGAACAGAGGAATCTTCTCGGCACATTTCTTAAAACATTTCTTATTCTTGAAGGCTAATGCAGTCTGGTGTTGTCTAGAGTGCCGCAAGAGTAGTGCCGTCATCAGGGTGAACAGAGCTTGAATATCTCGAGAAAAATGGAAGTGGAGATATAGAGAGCTGCAGTTCGCGAGACAAATAATTTCCTAGAAGGTTTTTGTTAAACAAACAGAAGCTTGTCGATTTAAACGGACTCAATAGAGTAGAGATGGAGGGGAGGGGGAGGGGGCAGCACAGGCAGGTAGGTCAAGCTCACGTGACCCTTAACCTGTTAAATTATTTAACCACTTATTATAAAGTAATTACCGGCTAATTAGAATAGATTTGTTTTTACTTTCTCGTATATACGTAGTATAGAGAAAGTATTGTAATCGTGCAAAAAAAAAAATCGAGATTTTTACAAATCTCGACGTTTTACACCTCACTGATACGGAAAAACATAATTTTGCAATCTTGTCCGTATGTCTGTGTGTGTGTGTGTCTGTGTGTGTGTGTGTCTGTCCGTGTGTAAACACGATAACTTGAGTACCGTTACAGCTAGGTTGATGAAATTTCATATATAAGTATTTTATCAAAATCGTTGATCCGTATCAACTTTTGAGCGATTTCCGATAACCGGAAGTGGTACTTTTCCTACTTTGAATTTTTTAAAAGCCTATAACTTGAGTACTATTTCAGATAGATAAATGAAATTTCACATGTAAGTAAAAGATCTAATTCTCTACCTTCTGTTAAATTTTGAGTAATTTCCGTTGACTGGAAGTAGTAATTTACGCTACTTCCGATTTCTCAAAAAACTAATGTAAATTTTTAAAGTACTAATAATATTGCGCACTATTATACGCGATTTTATTCGGCGTTTGCTTGGTGCGCAATGTTTTTTTTATGAGATTCTATTCTATTTTTAAAAGTTTAAGTATTTAAAATGGATTAAAAATCATAACTATATCCCCAGTTACCATCCCCTGTTGTTTTATATAAGAATATTCGAGAAAGTTTAGGGGAGATCACTACCGGTTTATTTAAATCGAAATCAATACAGTTAAAAATGAACTTCATAATATATTTATGATTCATTATTGTTTTGACGTGTTTTGACTTTTTAACTGCTCATGACTCACTCCCAATCCCCATCCCCCCTTAACTCAACCCCCCCCCCCCCCCCACTGAATACAATGTGGTGCTTAAGCACGTTATCACAAAGCGCGTTACTTTCTTATAATAACTTCCTTACGTTGACAGTGAAAGCTTGGATTTAGTAATGTGCGGTTACGCATGGACAGACATATCAACAGACATCTTGACAAAATCTAACATTATAGCAGACATCTAGTAAGACATTAGGCAGACATCTTGCCAGACATTTAGTAATTCTTTTGGACTATTAAAAAGCATTTAATCTAACATTAAGGCAGACATACAGTAAGCCATTTGGGCAAACATATTGGCAGACATTTAGACAGACATCTGGGCAAACATTTAATCTAACATTAGGGCAGACATTTTGGCAGACATCCATCACATTTGAACAGGCATCTTGACAGACATCTGCTCAGACATCTAGGCAGACATTTACATCCACACTTAACACCAGAGATCGTAAATAAACATCCTTGCTTGCATTAAATCAATAATTTCAACATTAACTTGCATAAGCTTTGTACAATCTGAGGAAGAGTCCTAATCCCTCCTCCCCCCCCCCCCCCTTCTCTCATCGTCAAACTGCTTAAGTCTACAACGTAAAACAAAATAAAGCCTCTGAACTTTTAAATTCCAAGCAACAATGTATGCATGCGTCTGGCGAAGTTTTTATATACGTTTCATGTACAGATGTACTTAAAAAATATTTAAGAATTCACTGGCTTAGATGTACAATGTCACGGAAAAGACTTTTTTTTTTAAATTTAAAATAATTACAAAATGGCAGCTGCATGAGATGAGGGCAAAATTATTTACTTCCTGTTGACGTTGCTATTAATAGATGTCATCCGATTGGCTCATTGATTGGTTTATTCAGATCGTTCGGTGCAGCGCAGGTAATTTGAAATTCAAAATGGGCTTTTTTAAAAAACATTTAATCTACTTATTATAATTTTTTTGGCCGGTAAGAAGTGTTTTTTTTAATGCAATTTAGTGGGATGTTTTAATTTTTTATGTTTTTCCATGATGTGATTTATTCTTAGATGCTTGCGAACTATAGTGGCTAAATGATGTTGCCTCAGTTTATAATTGAAATTTAATTACTTTTATACAATATTTATAATGCCGATACAAAAAAAATACTTGAGTACCGTTTAAGTCAAATGACTTGTTCCTTTGGAGCCCATGATGAGCAAATGGCTGCAGCTATACATCTCCTGGTGGGACGGAGTGGTCTAGCGGTAGAGGGCTGGGCTGCTAACCCGTAAGTCTCGAGTTCAGTAGACCGTCCCTGAGTCCACCCAACTCTGATGGGTACCTAAATCGCGTTAGGGAAAGTAAAGGCAGCAAGAGTTTCTTCCAGGCATCCCCCGAACGAGATGGATTTTATATAGTAAACATACACTTTTACTAGTGTCCGCCCCCCCCCCCCCCGAAAATGTTGACCGCCCCCCGAAAATTTCAAAAGCACCCCCGAAGAAAAAAGGTTGGAAGAAACACTGAAGGCAGCTGGGCATAGTGCTGACCACACTATCTCTTCATATGCCGAGGTCACAGAAACAAGTGAACACTACTTCACTTGCCCTATAGACCGTCAGGTTTGAAAAGGGAACTTTACTTTTACTTACAACTCTCCTGAGGAGCAAAGGGCTGTAGTTCCACCTCTCAACAGGACATGGCTAGGGCGGCTCTGGATTTTGAGCCCACATAAGCCCAGCAGCCCTTGCTTCTCCTTCTACTGTCCTTCTCCAGGATTTCTTTGTCCGGCCCACTTTCCTCTACCCCCGGGGATTCCCGTCTGACGCTTGCCTCTCTATGTTGTCCCCTATCCCCGGGGATTCCCGTCTGACGCCTGCCTCTCGGTGTTGTCCTCTTACCTCCTCAGGGCCTGCCCTATCCACCCCCATTTACAGGCCTTAATGTTCCTGTCAATTAGCTGTTGCTTTGTGTCTTACTTCAGGTCTTTGTTTGACATTTTGTCTAGACATCTAATCTTAAGGATCTGTCGTAAATATCTGTTTGTGAACGACTGCAGCCTGTCTGTATTTGCCTTGGTAACCCTCCAGGTCTCCGAGCCATAAAATAATACTGCTGTAACCAGTGTGTTGAAGATTCTTATCTTGCTCTGGAGTACAAGACTGTGCAATTCCCTATTTGGCGCAGTGAATTGAAGGTACATCTGGCACTGTTGATACGGCTTTTTGTGTCCTCGTCTGCTCCCCCGTCCTTATTGATCACACTTCCAGGATAGGTGAATGTGTTTCTCGTATATCTTATCAATTTAGCTGTATGGGCAGGACCTCGTTGTTATTGATTCTGATAACCTATGTTTTATTTTTATTGATTACGTCCGATTTCTCAAAATCCTTCATAGTTTAATGATTTCTCATATTCTTATGAAGTAGGGAACTCTAAAAACTTTATCCATTTTTTAGAAAGACAAACAGTTTTGTCACAAACTTAGCGACTATATCTACAGCCCAATATCTACTGTTGGTGCCATCCCAACCGTTATACAAGAATAGGCGAGAAAGTTTAAGTGAGATCACTCCCGTTTTATTACTTTACTAAAATTGGAAATAAAAGCAAAGGTTGGAGCTTAGATAAACGTGAATGTTTCAAAAAACTAAGAAGTAAGCAAATAATATGAATTGTTTTGGATGTCTGTTCATTCCCTTCCGTTCACACAACACTACCCCATTCTGATCATTCCTTCCCCCCTCACACAAAACTACCCCCCCTACCCCTACCCCACCTGCAGCACACAAATTGACAGCTTGCCATCTCTCCATTTATCAACGAATTCCCATTCTTCTTATCCGTCTCCATGTTACCACGGGAGATAAAAAAAAAACTCCGCCAGGGAAAGATAACTTAGAGTACCGATAACACCACAAAAACACCCCCCCCCCCAAACACACACACACACTAACATAACTCAACACTGACGTCCCAGACAGGATGTGAGGGAGGTTTTCAAAGGTGCGAAAAATGAAATTACCAAAGCTTAGGTAAGGCTGTCTTTGAAGGTGTTTTAGTTAGACTATACGATAAGCCTGTCTCAGCCCGGCTTTAAAAAATTATTAATCTGTCTAGCAGGTACCAGACTGTAAATTAGAAATAAGAAAATAATCCCATAAAGCTTTCAGCAAAAAGAGGTCATGAACCCGGATCATCTTTTTTTTTTAAATATCGTTAACTAGCTTATTAAAGTAATAACTTCGTTCCAAATAAACTGATAGCTTTGCTTGTTATTTTATTTAGAGGTATGTAAACATATTTTTTACCAGATAAAAACAAGCACATTAAATATCGTTAACAGCTTATTAATTTAACAACTTCGCCCTAATTAAATTTGTAATTACTTGGCTTGAAAATTTCAATCTGTTATTAGTTAGAGGTGCGTAAACATATTTTTTTTACCAGATAAACGCTTCAAATATAGTTAACCAGCTTATTAAATTAATACTAACTGCGCTCTAAAAAAAACGTATAAATTTGCTTTAAGATTTCAATCCAGACGCGTAGCGAGGGGGGGGGGGGTGCATATATCCCCGGGCGCCGACCTTAGGGGGCGCCAAAATGGGTTGGAAAAACAAATTGAAAGTTTGAGGGGGGTGCAAGTCGAAAGTTTGAGGGTGGGGGTGCAAATCGAAAGTTTGTCCTAGGGCGACGGGAAGGGTCGCTACGCCTCTGTTTCAACCTGTTATTATTTTGAGATACGTAAAATTATTTTTGTATTAGAGAAAAAAAAACTGACAGGCGATTGGCTTGATAAATATAACTCAGAATAACCCCGGTAAAAAAGTAGTGACGAATGTATAGAGTTACTGTGCTATAAATAACTCGACCTATCTTACTCCCTGATTTTTTTAGTCATCTTGAAGGGTATAAAAATTGACTTTCTTTTTATCAACTTAACTCATATAATACGTAGTGCGAACAGTGATTGTTGCAAGAATTGAATTTAAAATAAAAAAATAATACCAAGGTAACAGGAATATGAGCCACACAATCAATAAAAAACATTAAAAAGCTTTTATAAAACAAGCTTTTGTTTATACACTTCTGTAGTTATAACAGTACACAAAGACTTATAGAATTATAAATGAAAGCCTTGGTCCCCGTTGGGTGATTATGTTTTATAATGCTTGTCAATGAAAAAAATATTGAAGTTAAATACTTTTGGTTTAAATTTTGTAAGTAAAAACCTTACATCGCAACAAATGGCATGCTAAAGTTAATATTTTATAAGGATTTTACGAAGAAAATCCAGTTTTACTATGCAAGCTAAAAGAAAATCTTGTAGATAAAAGATGGTAATACTGTTTTATATCGAAGCTTTGTTTCTTTATGAGAATCGGTGTTTTCTAATTCCAAACATCTTCCTATAACCCTTCTCTAATACCATGTTAAGAATCCCTACATAATCTTTTTGTCTCAGTTCTGTTCCATCCCCCCCCCCCCCCCCACACACGCACCCGATAAACATAATACAGGAGGGGTAGAACAGTAATTCCAATGAATTCGTAGTATTTTCAATATGCTCTGATACGGTTAAATGATTTTAAAAAAAAAACTGTTTTTTTGTGTGTGCCCCGACTTACGAACTTACTGGCCATAATTTTGTCCTGACATTGAACCCGCTCGATCTTATAATGTCTCGACTTAGGAACCCACTCGCTCTAACCCCTAAAACAGTTCATATTATTTTCACCTCTTCACTGAAAATTTGGAATCGGCAGGCGTTTAGTTGATGCCCGTACAGTTTATTTTTGGCCTCTCTGTTACAGCATTCTTTAAAAAAAAAGTAAGAGCTTTAAGTAATCAGGTTAATTTACTGAGTGACAAATTTTTAACGGTCTCTGTTCTCAGCCTTTGATTATGTTATACAACTCGGGTTAATTTACTGATTGCCTAATCTTTGCCTAGCCTCTGTTCTCAGTCTTTGATCCTATTATACAACTAAGGTTTATCTACTGTTTGCATAACCTTTGATAAGCCTCTGTTCCTAGCCGTTGATTCGTATTATACAACTCAAGTTAATTTAATATTTGCCAAACTTGCTACTGCCTCAGTTCTTAGCCTCCCTCCCCCATATATTGGTAAAATATCGACAAAGACAAGATTCTTTTGCTAACATCACACAATCAGCTTTACTACACGTTAACCAGTAGTTTTTAGTATGTATGTTTGAAAGTATTTTATTTACAATGTTTTAAACACTTCTAATCGCTAAATGTTTTGTGTATTTCATTTCCTTTGTGCAGCTCAAAGATCAAGACATCCGAGTAGAATTATCCTAGTAAAAGTACCAGCTTTATTTAGACACATCTTAGAAGATCTAAACATCAGAGTTCTACAACTACTAAATTGTGTACCCAAAGACATGCTATTGAAAGACGAAGAGTTCTAGAAAGTTCTTGAGACTGACCCTGGATGTTTTGAGAACCCCAGCAGAAGTGAGAGCCATAGAGATGGCTGGAGGCGAATAGAGAATAATTACATTCAGCCCCCACCGCCTGCCTCCCCTACACTTACAGCCCACGTTTTTTGTACTGCTGGCTGTGAGTGAACTGTGTAGGCGCTGGCTGAAGACTTGACAGAACAGCCTGTCAACAACTGACCACTGACCTATAATATCAACTAACCACTAGCCCACATCATCAATAGACCACAAGGTATAATAACAGCCAGAGATTCGTTGAAGCAGGCAATGACATTAACAATATTAACACACACCAACACATGCCAAGCACATCATCAATAGACCACAGGCATAATAACAACCAATTTTTCCCAGAAGCAGCGACCGACATCAATATAAATTTTACAACACCAATGACATTAACAATGTTGACACACCAACACATGCCAAACACACCATCAATAGACCACCAATACACCAGCAACTGACCACCAACACCAACACCAACACCATCACAACAACACAACATCAGCAACAACATACGCCATCAACAGAACACTAACATACACCAGCAACTGACCACCAACACCAACACCATCACACCCAAACTACAGAACATCAGCAACAACATACTCCAGTAACTGACCATCAGCAACAGAACACCAGCGCACGCCAGCAACAGCCCACCAACACCAACAGCAACTGACCACCACCAACATCTCACCCCAACTACATAACATCAGCAGCAACATACACCAGCAACAGAACACCAACACACATCAGCAACAGCCCACCAACACGAATAGCCACACACATCATCAACAGAACACTAACACCAACACACCATACCAACACAAAACCAACACACATCAGCAACAAAAAACCAACATACCCCAACAACAGTACACCAGCACCAACACACACCTCCATCAGAGCACGACAATGCTCTATACCCAGGTAAGAAGAAACAACACCCACCAAAGGTAACATATTAGGGCTGTATACCTGGAACAGGTTAACGCTATATCTCTGGAACCTGGGGATTATGACCACCGTCAATACTACTTCGATAACCTCTACTGCACCTGCTCTGGACAGTTATGTTGACCTGGACTATACTCAAGGAGTTAGTCGATTGGATTACATCATAGTTGGGGTCACCCTTCTTGGGGTCACGGCTGTTGGGACCCTGTTTAATGGGCTCGCCATTGCTGTCTTCATCAGGTGGGTAGTTAGTCAATAAATATTTATTCTTTTATTTATTTATTTATTCATTTGATAATTCATTTATTATTCATTCATTCATTTATTCATCCATTTATTTATTCATTTATTTATTCATTCATTCATTTATTTATTCATTTATTTATTCATTTATTTATTCATTTATTTATTCATTTATTTATTCATTTATTTATTCATTTATTTATTCATTTATTTATTCATTTATTTATTCATTTTATTCATTTATTTATTCATTCATTCATTCATTTATTCATTTATTTATTCATTTATTTATTCATTTATTTATTCATTTATTTATTCATTTATTTATTCATTTATTTATTCATTTATTTATTCATTTATTTATTCATTCATTTATTTATTCCTTTATTTATTCATTTATTTCTATCTTAAAACTTTTAGAATTGCGTTCTACTTTTACCTGAATGCACAAAACATAAGAAATCAGTATATAATGGCAATGTACAATAACTTTATACCCAGCTACTGATTTTCTTGGAATAGAATCATTGTGACGAAACTTTAACGTCTAAATTTAACCCGTTGAGGTTTTGTCTTTTTTCCCCTTCTTTTGACATGTTTACAGTTGTCATTGTCATGAATTTCAATAAGAGTAAGAAAATCAAATACAACTCATCAAGGTAGTCATATTCCAAAAGTAATCATTCAGGTAGCCTATTTGTACCAGAAGTAAACTTTCGTCTATTAAGACTTGAGTCAAATTAGGTCAAATCATAATCTTCTGTGTTTATATTTTCGGGTTGTTTTCTTTTAAATTATTTTTTAATAATAGTTTTTAAATTATACACCTTTTATGAATTTTAGACAAAAAAAAAAAGAACCGAAAATAAAAGCGTATGGCTATTTATAGCAGTTATGTTAAAAAAGGAAAAACTATTCCGGCTCTAGAGATATAGTGAGACTTTAATTTTGTTTTGGTTTAATTTTAAAATCTGAAACCCCGGTCACTTGTTGCTAATGCTAAAGTGGGAAAACCCGATCGTTCAACACAGCCGGTGAATAGACACAGCTTGACACCGTTTTGCCCGGGATATATGAAAGCCAATTTTCTCAAACAGCGAACTGGTCTCCGAATAGCCCGCAGGCTGTTTCTATATTCGAAAGTCTGACTAGAACTGAGTGTTGTTTTTCTATTTTAGGACAATCAGAGGACATCAAGGAAAAAGGTCCTAACGGCTGGGACATGTCTACAAGGATACAGGGGGAGGGAGGGGGATTCAATGCGTAGAGAAGCTGGGCAAGATTAATTTTTTATGGATTTCCTTGCGAGATCTTTCTATTTTTATCCTAATGTAAAGGAAGTCAAAGGAGGGGGGTGGGGGGTCTAGGGGGGAGAGGGGAGGGCTCTCGCGAGATTTCGTGTGAGATCACGAGACAATGAATAAAAGAGGAGAATCAAGCGCGTAATTCCTCGGCGGCCAGAAGCGTGGGAATCAATAGAGTATCGGCTGTTGGCACATTGGGCTGTTGGATGGCAGGTTCTAGAACTGTGGGGTGTCAGGTTCTAGAACTGTTGGATGTCAGGTTCTAGAACTGTTGGGTGTCAGGTTGTAGAACTGTTGGGTGTCAGGTTGTAGAACTTCGTGGTCAGATCTAAACAGTTTGGTGTGTTATAGGACTGTTTGCTGTCGGGTTCTAGAACTTCGTGGTGAGATCTAGATCAGTTGGGTGTCAGGTTCTAGAACAATTGGGTGTCAGGTTATAGAACATTGTGGTCAGTTCTAGAACAGTTTGGTGTGTTTTAGAACAGTTTTGTATCGGGTTCTAAAACTGTTTGGTGGGTTCTAGAACTTGTGTGTGTGTATTCTAGAACTGTTTGGTTTCGGGTTTTAGAACTTTTATGTTCTCACGACCAAGTTCAAAACGAGACTGAGCAAAATTAACTAACGAAGTTTACCGTAGTCGTCTGCTTAGGGTCACACTAGGGTCACACTAGACTCTCTCTAGGGTCACACTAGGGTCACACTAGGGTCACACTAGACTCTCTCTAGGGTCACAATAGGGTCACACTAGGGTCACACTAGGGTCACACTAGGGTCACACTAGACTTACACTAGACTTACACTAGACTCACTCTAGGTCATACTAGAATCACACTAGGGTCACACTAGTATCACACTAGGGTCACACTAGACTCAAACTAGGGTCACACTAGTATCACACTAGGATCACACTAGAGTCACACTAGAATCACGCTAGGGTCACACTAGAGTCACACTAGAATCACGCTAGGTTCACACGAATATACCGGTACTGTGTTTTCATTAACGAACAGTCCCCAGCCAATACTCATCCATTGTTCGTTGGAAGCACTACGTCGTCTGATATAATTGCTCCTGACAATCAGGTCTGAACTTTTAGTTCAAGGTCACGCACAGTCAGCAAATAACGCATTGTTAATTGTTACTCACTTTCATGGCCCATTTTGTGCCTTCTAGAACTTAAACTAATAATAACGTTTTCAAATGCGTTGAAAATAATATATAGATCACTTATGTTATTAAAAAATTAAGTGAGTTTTACACCAAAAAATAATTTAGATAACGTATTTTAAAAAGCTTTTACATAATTATGCACTAAAAAGTAGAAAATAAATTATTTTCTTTATTAAATCTATAATAACTCACTCCTATTTAAATAACTGTAAAGAAAAGCGTGGTTCGCTTTTTAATTTTAAGCAAAGCTATTCAGAAAATAGATAAAATAGTGACACATGTTTTCTTTATTTAATAAAGTTTCATTTATGCGGTCCTTTAAAAGCTCCCTGCATACGTCATTAATTTTCGACACTAGACAGTCATTTTATAATACTTTGTTATATTTCGAAACACGTAATGAAACCCAAGTCCGTCCAAAATTAGAATAGGCCGTTACGTATGGTGTGGTAATATTTTATAATCAAAGTCAAGTTTCATGTTCTTTTCTTCTTGGTAATTTGACCAAAACTGTTTACACTTGAACCCACTGTATTTTAAGTAAAAACTGAGCACAGTACTTTAAACCATCTAAACTTAACTGGGACACAGTGTATTTTAAAATCATGCTGCTTACTTAAACCAGTGTTTCTTCCAGACTTTTTTCTCGGTGGGGGGGGGGGGGGGGTCTTACTAAATTTTCCGGGGGGGGCACTGGTAAAAGTATATGTTTTCTATACAAAATTTATTTTGTTCGGGGTGGGGGGGGGGGGCGGATATAGTTTCTTCGGAGATGGGGGGAGGGTTTGCCCCCGCCTTCCTCGAAGAGATGCCTGGGAGAAACTCAGACTAAACCAAGCACCAACTGACCAACTGACCAATTGAACAAATGACCAACATACCAACTTACCAACTTACACACAGACCAACTGACCAACTGACCAACTAACCAACTGGCCAACTTACCAACTGACCAACTGACCAACTGACCAACTGACCACATCTCAGGTACCGTGAGTTGAGATCGCCCACCAACAGCTTCATCGCTGCCTTGTGTGTCTGTGATGTTCTCATGAGCATCATCGGCGCCCCGATACCTGCCTACTACGCCCTGCTGGAGACCTACATCAAGTCTTCTGCCCTGTGTGCCCTTGATGCTTTCACTGGTAAGTTTTGTATAAACATCTGCCCTGTTCTGCCCCCGACAGTGATAAGATTCAAGTCCAACATCTGCCCTTTCTGCTCTTGTAGTTTTCACTGGTAAGATTTGTATACACCGTCTGCCCTGTTCTGCCCCCGACAGTGATAAGATTCAAGTCCAACATCTGCCCTTTCTGCCCTTGTAGTTTTCACTGTAAGTTTTGTATACACCATCGGCCCTTTTCTGCCCTTAACTGTTAAGATTCATACCTATCTTATACTATTTATGCCATTGACACTGTTAAGATGTCCATTATCTGCCATGTTCTGCCTTTGATCTTAATTAGATTATACAGATCCATCGTATCAGATGTATATCCATCTGTTGTATTAGATATATATCCGTCTGTTGTATTAGATTTATATCCATCCGTGTTAAGATTCCCATCGCTTAAAGCCTCAAAGCTACAAGGTCACGTGTTACATTAGATCGAGCCTTGCTAAGCTCCTGGAATCTTGATTCTACTGGCCTTGATAGCTAAGCTTTGCCCCCCCCCCCCCCCTCCCCTTCACCTACTTTATATTCAAATTGATTTTATTGAAATAAAATGCATCCTCTGTTGGTCGCTATTCCCCACTGACCCTTTAAAATTGTATAATGTGTACCGATTTCACCTTTCTTGAACTTTTATCGAATAAAATACGTGCTGAAATAAATGCCATCTAATTTAATATGCATGTAACTTGTACACCACATACACACAAGTCCCTCAAGGCTTGAGTCAATAATTCAGTTTTGATATTTTCTTTTTTTCTACTTACATTTGACTAAAGTTTTTTATGAGTTTTTTTCTGTTTCCTTTTTTTTCTCTTTACTTATTCGATGTAAAAAAAAATCCTTATTGGTACTTAGTGACCTGCTATCTATATATATAATTCTCTTCTGGGAGACGTTAGAAAACAAGCTGCAAGCGCGCGCCTTGCAGTCCCCTCTCTTCCTCTCTATCGCTACCACCCCCCACCCACCCCCACCCCCCTCACATGGTCAGGTGAGTTGTAGTTCACGCTAAATGTTTACAAAACAATCGTAGAACCGGGTTTGGTGACGGCTATTAGGGGCAGATAATTCAGTTTGAAACGATTTTAAACTTAGAGGAGGTAACTAAGAGGAGGCTGCTTTTACGGGGGGGGGGGGGGGAGTGGGGGTTTAGTGTTTTAAAGCAAATATTTTCAATGGCAGCGTTGGTACTGTCGAATTCACAAATTATGAATTACTGAAAAGTAGAAAAAACAACAAAATAGCGGCGTTTGATACACCGCGGGTCGGCTCGTAGTGTATAACCTCTCTCAGTTGGGAAATAGGACAAATAAACTAAAATTCGAACTGAAAGAGTGAAAGCAGCCTGCGTTTTTCTGTGTCTGCTGCCACCCCCCCAGCCCCCATCGCTCCCCCACCCACCCACCCACCCACCCACAAATTGATATGTTTTACATCCTCCCCCAGTCTACTTCCTCTCCTGCATGTCCATATAAACCCCCCCCCCCCCAGCACCCACCTCTCGCTCCCCACCAACAAACTGACTCATGTTTTATATCCTCCCCCAGTCTACTTCCTCTCCTGCACGTCCATCTACCCCCCCCCCCCCCCCACACCCCTCCCCCCACCCACCCACCAACTGACTCATGTTTTACATCCTCCCCCAGTCTACTTCCTCGCCTGCACGTCCATCTACCCCCCCCCCCCCCACAACCCTCCCCCCCCCCCACACACACACACACAGACTCATGTTTTACATCCTCCCCCAGTCTACTTCCTCGCCTGCACGTCCATCTACCTGCTGACCGCCATCTCTGTGGACAGGTACTTCATCATCGTCAAACCTATCGCGTCTCTGGTCATTTCACAGGTAGGTCATCTTCTGTGTTTGTAGCTATATTACAGGTAGGTCATCTTCTGTGTTTGTAGCTATATTACAGGTAGGTCATCAAATAACCTGTACTCAGAGACCTGTGTAATGACATTTTTTACCAGTGTTGTTTCGCTTTTAAATACAACTTCAGAGAAAAGAGCTAAAATTACTGAAGTCACAAACATTATGTTTAGATCACAGAGTTTACACTTTCAAACTGGCTATAAATCTATTTGATTTCATAAGCTCGTATGAAAGAGAGACTTTAAAAAACTAATATGTGTGGATCAGATAAAGCCAAACTAGACGACTAAGGCCAGTGTTACTATGTTAACCCCACAATCCGTGCATCAGCTATTAACCCCAACAGCTGAAAAAAAACATTACTCTTGTATTCCATCATTCGAGGACCCGGCACCCCATCGTTAAAATGTGCCGAGCAGAAGATGTAAATCAAATAGAACAACCAGGACGTGAAACGGATCTTGGCTAGCAATTTTCGCGGGAAAACAAAAAAAAAAACAAAAAATCCAAAAATATTTTTTTTCTGAAGGTTCAGACTTTTTGAATTGAAGAAGAGAAAGAAGCGGGTTTTCATTCTAGTCTTGAAACGGTCACGTGATCAAATTTTTAAAAGATCATGGCGTCATATTCCAGAATTGATCACATTTACTTCTGATCGGTGTTGTGAGTTTTGTATGTGGCTGTGTTTATCTGGTATGTAAAGTGCGCACTTTTCGGGTTAACGGCATAGGGCAGAATTTGGGAATGGCATAGGGTAAAACTTGGCGGTGAATCAAACGAGGTTCGATATAACAAACACATTGTTCTAATCTTTTAGGATGGGAGGGGGGGGGGGGTTGATATGGAACAAGGCTTGGCGGAAGAGAGAGAAAGATATTTGAACAAGCTTTATTCATCATAGCGATGTCGCAAAACGCTGAATTTATTGGTGCGACATAACGGCATGTAATAATTACATGGGCGACATCCCAAGATGTATTTGATATGTGTGCCTGTCCAACAGATTGCATTCCTGTGTATGTGGCTGTCCAACAAATTGTATTTCTGTGTCTGACAAACCATCCGACAAGTGATGTAACAATGGGCAAATTGGTGCTAATGCTCTCAGCCCCCCCCCCCCCCCCTTTATTTTAGATCTCGCAGAAAGAGAAAATAAGCTGGCAACAAAACGGCTCGGTAACCTGATTACACATATTTCCTCGTGGTGACCTTATTTCACATGTGTCGCCATGGTAACCTGATTTCTCGTGGTGACCTTATTTCATATATGTCGTCATGGCGACCTGATTTTGCATACGTCGTCATGGCGACCTGATTTTGCATATGTTGTCATGGTAACCTGATTGCGTATGTTTTTCCCCAGAGAGCTGCCAATCTTGCTATTGTCCTCTGCTTCTGTGCTGGCTTTATCTGGGCGACACTGCCGTTGGTGGGATGGAACCAGTACTCACTGGAGGGGATAGGTGAGCATTACATGTGTAATGTGTGTGGTGATATGTAAGCATTACATGTGTAATATGTGTGTGGTCATAGGTGAGCATTACATGTGTAATATGTGTGTGGTCATAGGTAAGCGTTACATGTGTAATATGTGTGTGGTCATAGGTAAGCGTTACATGTGTAATATGTGTGTGGTCATAGGTAAGCGTTACATGTGTAATATGTGTGTGATTATAGGTGAGAATTATAGATGTAATATATGTGTTTGAGGGTATAGGTGAGTATTACATGTGTAATATGTGTGTGTGTGGTCATAGGTAAGCATTACATGTGTAATATGTGTGTGGTCATAGGTAAGCATTACATGTGTAATATGTGTGTGGTCATAGGTAAGCGTTACATGTGTAATATGTGTGTGATTATAGGTGAGAATTATAGATGTAATATATGTGTTTGAGGGTATAGGTGAGTATTACATGTGTAATATGTGTGTGTGTGGTCATAGGTAAGCATTACATGTGTAATATGTGTGGTCATATGTAAGCATTACATGTGTAATATGTGTGGTCATATGTAAGCATTACATGTGTAATATGTGTGGTCATATGTAAGCATTACATGTGTAATATGTGTGGTCATATGTAAGCATTATATGTGTAATATGTGTGGTCATATGTAAGCATTACATGTGTAATATGTGTGTGGTCATAGGTAAGCATTACATGTGTAATATGTGTGTGGTCATAGGTAAGCGTTACATGTGTAATATGTGTGTGATTATAGGTGAGAATTATAGATGTAATATATGTGTTTGAGGGTATAGGGAGTATTACATGTGTAATATGTGTGTGGTCATAGGTGAGCATTACATGTGTAATATATGTGTGTGTGGTCATAGGTGAGCATTACATGTGTAATATGTGTGTGTGTGGTCATAGGTGAGCATTACATGTGTAATATGTGGGTGGTCATAGGTGAACATTACATGTGTAATATGTGTGTGGTCATATGTAAGCATTACATGTGTAATATGTGTGGTGTGATCATACGTAAGCATTACATGAGTAAAATGTGTGATCATAGGTGAGCATTACATGTGTAATATGTGTGTAGTGATATGTAAGCATTACATGTGTAATATGTGTGTGGCCGTAGGTTAGAATTACATGTGTAATATATGTGTGTGTGTGGTCATAGGTGATAATTACATGTGTAATATGTGCGTAAGGGTAAAGATGAGTATTACAGATGTAATATATTTAGGTGAGTGAGGGCATAGGTAAGAATTCGACGTATAATATGTGTGTTATGTCGTAGGTGGGTATTATACGTGTAATATGTGTGTGGGCAAAGTAACTTACGTTTACGCGGGGAGTAGATGGCTTAGGTAAGAGTCACATCTGTGTAAGGAAAAGAGGCATCTAATATTTTAACGCTCTTGTCAGCGGCCTATGTCCCAGGAGGTGCGACAGGCTAACCTAGCCCAACCCAACCCAACCTAACTCAACCCAACCCAACCCAATCTAACCCAACCCAACTCAACTCAACCCAACCCAACCCAACCCAACCTAACTCAACCCAACCCAACCCAACCTCACCAACCTAACCTAACCTAACCTATCCTAGCCTTATGTCTGTTGTACCCATTTAATCAAATAAATCACTGTCAAATATTTAAAGATGTCATCGTTTTTTTTTCCCAGTTTGATTTAAATTAAAACATTCAAAGATAAAAACTAAAGATTGATAACAAGAATGTTTGGATGAAAATTCCCATGTTACCATGACACAGAATGTATTTTTTATGCTAACAACACAACCAATAATTAGCTGCCTTCAATCAATTAAAAAAAATGAATGAAAATTTTGAAAATTTATTGCAAGTGTGACAATGAATTACCACAGAAATGTTTCAATCATGTTTTATTTAAACAGTTGCAGATTTTCATTTTTCTTTACGTGAATTTCACACGTTGAGAAGTTGAGTACACGTTGAGTATTTTTACTCATCACGTGATCTTTAGGTGCTAAACAATTAGGGGTCGTCCATAAATGACGTCACACTTGTAGGAGGGAGGGGAGTACGTAATTTTGTTACGGTGTGTGACGAGGAGGGGTGGGGGGGGGGGGGGGTTAGATGGTGTGACGTCACACGTTTGCATTATAAAAAAGCAATGTTAGAAAAAGAATTTTAGCCATTTTAGAAAACTACTTTAATAAATTGTAATAGGGATTGATTAAAGGACTCTATTTTGACAGAGTTAAGACAAGATTTTGGAAAAATATCGATGTTTAAAAAAAATTCATCTGCAATTTTGAAGGGGGTTGTAGGTTGTAGGTTGTAGTTATTTTAAGGGGGTGGGGGTCTGGCTTTTTGTGACGACGTGTGACGGAGGGGAAGGGGGGAGGTAAAAACCGTCCAAAAAAGCGTGACGTCATTTATGGATGGCCACTTACAGATTTTGACCTGTTCGAGTCATCTTTACGTGGTTCACAGTTACATATTTTAACTCTTGACGTGATCTTTACATGCTAAACTTACATATTTTAACTCTTGACGTGATCTTTACATGCTAAACTATTACATATTTTAACCCTTGACGTGATCCTTACAGGCGTGGCCTGCAGTGTGACATGGAACAGGAAAGACACCAACTTTCTCAGCTTCATCATCGCTTTGTTTATCGGTTGCTTTCTACTGCCCCTGATCATCATGGGATTCTGCTATGCTAGGATCGTGTTTGCTGTAAGTCATGTGGTATATGGGGGGATGTTAGTGTGTTTGTGTGCAGTGTTTCTACCAGACTTTCATCTCCGGAGGGGGGGGGGGCACTTAAAATTTTCGGGGGGGGGGGGCTAAAAATGTCGAGGGGTGGGGGTACGGACACAGTTAAAAGTATATATTTTCTATATAAATTCCATTTCGTTCGGTGGGGGGGGGGGGGGGGGCGGTAGACTTTCTTCGGAGCCCCACCCCCCCCCCCCCCCCCCCAAAGTGATGCATGCAAAAAACTCCGTGTGAGTCTTGTGGTATATGGGGGATTGATTGGATTGCGTTTATTGTAGATCTTGCTGAACGTGGGGCTGATAATCAGTTCCATTTTTACTGCAAGTGTGTGACGGTGTGGTCGGAAAATAGTGACCTCAACTACTAACCCGAAAGTCTTGCGTTAGGATCCCGTACTTGAACTCATCCCTCCAGGATTGACTTTAACCTGATTGCCAGGCAACGAAACACACTTTCCCATTTTTTCACACCGTTTTCACACACACACACACACACACACATACACACATGTACACACACACACAAACGAACTCTGCTTCCTCTGCCCTAGAGATTGTCCAATGCAAAAAAAGAACTTACTTTTGGTGGCATGTAGCTTATAATTAGGACCGATATGTTTTTTTACCCTCATAAATTTTAGATCAGGGCTTCCCAAATTATTTTTCCTCCTTTAGGAATTGTCTGATTAAATGTAGCACCCTTGAGAAACTGGAATAGAACATGTGACGTAATAAATAAAGAATTTTTTTCTAAAAGAGGGACTGCAACAAGAGTTTAAAAAAAATGTCTTACTCTCTTACGGGAAACATTATGGTATAGCCCAACACCCACAAATGGAAACATAATGGAATAGCCCAACACCCACAAATGGAAACTTAATGGTATAGCCCAGGAGTTCTCAATCTGTTTTGAGACAATATTCCTATTATAAATTACTAATTGTAAATTACTCTGTTATAATACTTGTAAAGTACTTTTATAATACTTGTAATTGACTCTGTTATATTACTTAAAAAGTTAATTTTTGGTTTCATTAATTCAATTGTAGAAACTACTTAAAACGATTTATTTAAACAAATTTAATTTTTTCCCCACTTTTCTTACTAATGAGCGTCACCTGTAAGTGCACATAGTTTCATGAGTCGCCTGGGCCTTACGTACCCCCACCCCCCACCGCCCGACAGTCAAGAGATACCTCCGGTCATTTATCAGATACTTGAAATTTTTACTTTCTCTTACACAGAGTACAAATTCAAATTTATTCAAATTCAAATTTATTCAAACAACGGTTACAATTGTAGGCACAAAGGCCTTTTTTCACATTGGCCGTTTAAACAAGTAAAGCAATTCAATAACACATAGCAGTAACACATAGCACTGAAAATGTGGAATAAAGAAACAATGGTACATAGCTATCATACATAATGAGATAAAAAAGAGAATATAATAGATGAATGAGAAATGTTACAATGAGTCAGTTAGGTCATTAAATAATTTTAGTTTTAATTTAGATTTGAATATATTTTCAGATCTAGATAGCTTTATTTTATTAGGAAGATTGTTCCACAAATTAGAACCAGAGTAGGCGAAGCTATGTTTTTGGAAAAAGGTTGAATAAGGGAATGGTAAATTGAGACGACGATTTAATTTTATGTTAAAAGAAAATAGATCTGATAAGTAAGAGGGGGCTGTTTCGTGGAATATTTTATATAAGAAAATTGATTTAGTATATATTATCTTTTTATTTAATGGAAGTATTTTAGTTGTAAGAAAAGAATCCATACTACTAGACAAGCCAGTAACCAGTTTTATAGCCCTTTTTTGTAAAGAAAGAAGAGGACGCTGCTTAGATATAAAGCTGCCGCTCCACACTACAGAAGCATAATCCAACCTGGATTGAATAAAAGCCTCATAAAAAAACCAGCCTGCTCCTATAGTTGAGAAAGTTCTTTATCCTTGCTAACTGAAAGGTTGTCTTTAATAAGGACATTCTTAGAAAATGAATATGGTCAGACCAAGTGAGGTTGTGATCTATAAACAATCCTAGGCATTTGTAACTGTCTACCTGTTCAATGTTTGAATTGTCTATAGTAATGTTTAATGCGGTGGATGGAAGACGAAGGCGTTTCTGATGAGTTGTAATAAACATTGACTTGGTTTTATCGGGGTGAAGTTTCATTTTGTTAAATTTTGTCCAAGTTGCAAGCTGATTGGCACATGTTTGAAGTTTGTAACTGAGTGACTCAGCACTGTCTGCAAAGACATGCAAAGAAGTATCATCAGCGAACATCTCGCACTGACCAGCGTCAATATGTAATGGAAGATCATTAATGTATAAAGAAAAAAGTAAAGGACCTAAGATTGAGCCCTGTGGAACCCCTATATTAACATATTTCTGTGAAGAGATGGTATTAAGGTGAAACACGCGTTGAGATCGGTTAGATAAAAAGGAGTGAAGTAACCTAACTGTAAAGTCGTGGAATTTGTATGGAATTAGTTTTTTAAGAAGTATGGTGTGATCAATAGAATCAAAGGCTTTTCTGAAATCGACAAACAGCGAGCCACAGAGTAGGTTTTTGTTAATATTTATAAGCCAGTTTTCATTCATCTTAATCAGAGCAGTGTGACAAGAATGAAACTTTCTAAACCCAGACTGATTACTATGGAAAAGCTTGAAAAGAAAGTATTGTAATCGTGCAAATAAATCGAAATCGTGATTTTAACGAACCTCCACGTTGTACTCCTCCTTGAGTCGGAAATACCCAGTTTTATCGGTCTGTCTGTCTGTGTGTGTGTCTGTCTGTCTGTGTATGTGAATACGATCATTTGTGTACCCAGGAATCCTTTTTTTTTATATGGAACGTTACCTTTTTCTTGCAGGTACGCAAAGTATTCCGTGGAACTTTCATTCGGAACGCCAAAAAACATTACAAGATGGAGTGTCACATGATCAAAACTATTGTTGTCATGATTGGTAGGATGAGGATTTAACAACAACATAATTAATCACTTTGATGTTACGTTCAAACTTTTAGCAATAACTTAAAACTTTCAAAACAGTTTTACAATATACCATACAGACATACAAATAAATTACTTTCTACACAATAATCTCTGTTAAAATTTGTAAATAAATTTTGAACTTCATCTTAAGAATTTAAAA
Organism: Physella acuta; assembly: GCF_028476545.2. Taxonomy (NCBI): domain Eukaryota; kingdom Metazoa; phylum Mollusca; class Gastropoda; family Physidae; genus Physella; species Physella acuta. The sequence goes on along the minus strand of NW_026732138.1, from coordinate 181,921 downwards.
ATAAATTAACAAAAAATATTTTAAAATAATGTGCATTATTAAGCATTGATGGACTGTATTTTCAATTTTCCCCTAAGCTTGAATAACTTTTTCTAAAAAAGAAACTGATACTCTTTTCATATTAATGTCATATATTATCAAACTCTAGTCGTACTTCTTTCATACTCTTATCATACTCTTTTCATACTCATTTCATACTATTGTCGAACTTTTTTCATACTTCTTTTATACTCTTTTCCTACTTATTTCGTACTCATTTAGTACAATTGTCATACTCATGTAATACGCTTGTTATACTCTTTTCCAACTCATTTCGTACTCATTGCATACAATTGTCATACTCGTGTAATACGCTAGTTATACTCTACTCTTCTATTTCCACACTCTATCCCCAGCGTTATTCGTCTTCTCCTGGACCCCCTACGCTGTCGTCAGTTTCACCATAGCGTTCGGCACACGACCACAAATGTCCCGTCTCATCGAAACCATCCCGGCTCTAGTGGCCAAAAGTTCCTGCATCTGGAACCCCATCATCTATGTCGCCATGAACAGCCACTTCAGATCCGGCTTCTTCTCACTGCTCCCCTTCGGGAAGAAAATCTCCATCTTCCAAGCCTCCATCAGCAAGGACGAAGACGACGCGGGCGAGGAAGCCAAACCCGTTGCTACTGGTAACGAAGATGGGGGTAAGGAGTTAAAAACAAAACGATCGTTTAAGGTACGAGCAAATTCTGAAAAAAGAAAAGCGCCGCGGCAGTTGAGTTTGTCCACGGTGACGACATCTCTGTATATGTCCAACGCCATGAAAAAAAGCTCCACGACATCTTTTCTGTCAGAGATTAACAGATCCACAAACAAAATCCACGGGGAACCGCTTTCCGCGGCCAGCAGCGCCTGTACGCTAATCCTGAAAGACGACAACTGTACCGGAACAGACGTCACGGACGATGATTTCAACTGTGTGGGCTCGAGTAAAAACATCACCGGAATTTCTCCCGTACACGGAAATAACTTACAAGTTCATAGTTCCGTGAACTCTACACGAAAAAACAAAAAGTTTAACCGATCTAACGGTACCACTTCCGGTAGTGATTTATTCCTAGCGCAACAAGGCGCTAAACTCGAAACTCAGAGGTCGCAGTCCGAAAACGTTTTTGGAACCAATCTCGATGACGCCACGAAGGAATCGAAAAATCTCCAGCAAAAAAAGTCAAACAGTCGCTCCGAACCTACGATTGATTTCGCGAAAAAGACGCCAGAGACCGGCTTAATGAGCCGGTTGTCGTATTACGTCAGAGGGTCCGGCAACAAAGTCGCTTGCCAGGTTGTACCCGAGATGACCACGGACCTGGCTATGAAACGCTCGACGTCACATCCGGTGACTGTTAGGACCCCCGGGGAGCACAGAAGGAGACCCTCCCTACCCGAAAATACAATTTTCTTAGAACAATCGGAAGTTTAAAAAATAAATTCTTCCAAATACTGTTCGTTTATCGCTTCTAATATGTTTTGGTAACAAAATAAAATCATGCTATAGTGAGGTTAGTCTATTGTAAGTGTAATATATTGGCACGTCACTGCTATTATACTTTGCCTTTGTTGTGAAATAGCTCTGGGTTTGGACTAAACGTTGCAAGCTGTCAAGAGGGAAGACATGCATACAGGCAATAGTAACTGCTCAACTCTACTTCACCTGCTCTTGAAACCAATTGCAGCAAAAATAATATAGAAATTAATTGCTCATATAAGAATTCCAGGTTATATTTATTTGCCATAACTAAGACAAGGATATATTTTCAATGTTTTTCACATATTTTTGGGTGACAGGACAAATGATCCCATGACAAATGATCTCAGACAAAATATCCCAAAATTAATATCTCACGCACAAATGAAATAAGGACAAATATCTCATGACAAAAGATCTCATGACAAATTGTATCTGGACAAATGATACCATGAATAAATGATCCCCTGACAAAATATCTGAGAGATCAAAATGTCCAGAGATCATTTGTCATGGAACCAATTTTGATAATCTAATTCGTTTCAAAATGTGCATGGAGATATGCTATATCTTTTTTTTTTTACATGCGTATTGTATTCTTTGTATGTTACTGTTACACGTTAACTTTTACGATAAAGTATTTTTGTGTGATGATGCTATTACTTAAGTGATACAAATATGATTTTTTGCGACGATTTTTATAATTATTAATGACACGCTCTTGTAACTAAAATACACACATACACATACACACACACACACACACACACACACACACACATATATATATATATATATATATATATATATATATATATATATATATATATATATATATATATATATATAAATATATAACATATATATATGTATTTATATATATATATACATATATATATATATATATATATATATATATATATATATATATATATATATATATATATATATATATATATATATATACATATATATATATATTTTATTTTTTTGTTTATTTATTTATTTATTTTATTTACTTTATTTACTTTATTTACTTTATTTACTTTATTTACTTTATTTACTTTACTTTATTTACTTTACTTTATTTACTTTACTTTATTTACTTTACTTTATTTACTTTATTTACTTTGTTTACTTTATTTACTTTATTTACTTTATTTAGTTTATTTAGTTTATTTACTTTATTTGCTTTATTTACTTTATTTACTTTATTTATTTGTCTGTTTATTATTTACACATATGTGTGTGTGTGTGTGTGTGGATGTGTGGATGCCATTCAAATAAACAGGAAGAAGGAAAGTGAAGATATAAGACCAACTGCTTTGCCGCAATTTAACAGACTAATGACGATGTGTATCCTTTATCGATGGTCTATTTAAACAGCTATGTGAAATTATAATTGACCTTCATGTGACTATGATATATTACTTTGATATATCACCATCATATCACACAACTATGTGTCACTATCATATATAACCACTTTGTATTATCATCATCTATTTTCATCTTATCTCAACGAATCTTTTCATCATGTTTCATCTTCATACCTCTCTTGAAGCTTACATCTCACCATTTTGCCTCATTATGATTCACACGTAATTATCGAAAGACATCGATTAGGTACATTTTTCTCCATATTTTAGTTTAAATTTTCTCAAAGATCGTAGACATTTTTCTTGTAGTCAATATGTCCATAGTTCAGTCATTAGTGTGCTCATTAGTTATGGCTTTTTGTTTTAAATGTCGCTCTCATTCCCTGTTAATTAATACTAATTAATCATTGAACTGTTGATTGATGCTAATTACTAAATTTTTAAAAAAATAACCAAACCAACATTCCAGTTGCTAATTTTAAAAAAAAACCATGTTGATTTTAATGAAAACTGTGATGTTTCTGTTTTAACAAATCGAAGCTAATACTATTTATACTATTTTATGTTTGAAATATAATTTGGGGAAATTAATTTGTTAAATGTATAATGACTTGTAAATAAAGCTATCATGGTCGGATTCGTTGGTATTTTATTTATATAAAAGTAATACATTGATGTTGTATGAAAATATATTCTTTATACTGATATTAAAAGTTTGGAATGATATAATTATGATTGTTTTACCAGGAAAATTTAGATTGCTTCAAAAATATATTCATTTTAAGTTTTATACTGTATACAAACAGACGTATGCAGGCCAGCCATTTTCCCCTCAGCCCTCGCCCCTCCCACCCCAGTAGCTATCGGACTACAACTTTGGCGACCAATTTCCTTGTCATTCTCTCCTGCTATCTGCCCCCCTCTCTATTTATCTCTCTCGTATCAACAGGCATTACGTGACTCCTAGTGGTAAAAAGATGGAATGTTGTGTAATAAACGAAACAAAATATATCATATCTTAGGTTTTTTTTTGCCCATATTTAATTACAATCAAAATCTATTTTATATTTCTTCTGTTTTTACTCACACTATGGTTTAGTCGCGTTCTTCATCGGTGACGGAATAGGTGAAGTAGAATTCCGGTTCCGCAATTGCGGAATTTAAAAAAGTAGTACGACCAGCAACTCTACTTCCCTTTGATTTTTATCAGTCTCCCAATTAATGAAGTCACTCTTTTTTTTGACGATTTTTTCCTACCCTTCTTCTCTCTCCCTCCCCCCACCACCACCCTAAAATGACGTTACACTTCAGGCTACAACCTCCCCCCCCCCTCAAACAAATGTGACATCATTTATGTACCACCCCTCATCAGGATTTAGGTCCTACTTCAGGAGGTAAACACATATGTTCAGACAATTTCAGTTCATCACTTATGTACATTTACTGAAAAAATACGTATGTTGAATTTAAAGTTATTTATACTTCTAAAAAAAAATTCACGATGTTTACCACACAAAACGGACAGGATTTAAAAAAAAAATCGTGAAACATATCGAGGTAGAAATACCGTGTAAAACAACAGCTTTCTTTACTTTCCTGAACACTCTTACATAAACAATCAATGAAACAGTCGGCCAAACTAAGCCTGTTTAAGTGGTCTATACAGAAAAACGAAAACTCCACAAAGTGAAAAGTCTTAAGACTGTCAATTTTCTCCCTGCTTGTACCTCATCCCCAGAGACCCTAACCGGAAGTTGTTGGTTTCAACTAAAAATAGAAAAGCTTTTACTAGCCAGGCACTTGGCGATAATCATACGGGTGTAGACCACACGGGGAGTTAGGGGTTAAAGGCAGGGTGTAATTCTGTCTTCACTCGGCAAGTTAGGTGTTAAAAGAATGATTGGGCACTCAAAGGCAGCAGATACTCGGGAGCCAGAGTGTCTGCAGTAGCATATATTACGCTTCAAATAATAGCAATATATATATATATATATATATATATATATATATATATATATATATATATATATATATATATATATATATATATATATATATATAAAGTTTTGTAGACAAATAAAATAAAGCGTTGTATAAGTTGGATAAGTAATTAGTTAAAGTCAAATAGATTTTGAAGCCCCAAATCACACACACACACACAAGCACACACACACACACAAGCACACACACACACTTTTAAAGAGAACAAGAAAAATGTTAGATTAGAAAAAGCAGTTGTTTTTTAATTAACACATTTCCATACATGTGCAAGGTATATGTGCAAAGTCAACGCTAAAAAAATGTCGAGAAGGGGTGATTCGTTTGTTTACTTTAGGCTTCATTCCTCAATCACGTGACTAAGGAGACGACCTTTAACCCCCAGTCTGTTACAGCTCTCGTTACTTTTGACCTTGCTAGATAGACCAAAACAAAAGAGATCAACTCAAATCCAACTCGACCAAGCAAAGTATAATTTTTGATTTAAGGAACACATTTCTGTCACCCCGCATCTGTAGGATGTTTTAAGCAAGGCATTGAAACTTTTTTTACAACTATTTTAGACATCTTACGTCTGTAGATTTGTAGCGCTGTAAATACGTTTATCGAGTAGAGCGTACTAATGCTTACCTGAAAAGTCTCGAGTTCAAACGCGGGGTTGAGTTTGACATCTCTGTGCCCATCCGGCTACCACGGGTAGCTGACTGACGTTAGGGAAAGTAAAGGCAGATGGGCATAATGGCGACCACGCCATCTCTTCATATGCCAAGCAACATGTACATTTTTTCTCCATCTGCCCTGTTGATCGTTAGCCCTACAGCTAAAACTTCTATTTTTGACAATACTCACCTCAACAATATCAATGATGCAAAACAGAGAAAACAAAAATACTAATTTTATAAGACTAAGGTAACGGTAACCCGATAATTTAACTACTTATAAAGAACTGTCTCATAATGTATAAACATTAAACTAGACTATAAATAAACAGTTTTGTTGATAGTGATTTCCTTAGATTAAATAAACAGTTCTGTTAATAGATCCCCGGCTATTAATTTTTCCGCCTCCAAAGACATCCCTGTTGGCTTCAGTTCTTTGAGAAGACTCCGCCCCAGGTCTGTCTAGGGTGCCCTCTTTTCCGCTTTCCCTAGGGGTTCCAATCACGCGCTTGGCGAGTCACATTTGAGTGAGCCTTTCGCAGCATATGTGACACCCAGTCTTGCTTTTCTCCAAAATTCTATGTTCGGCACTTTGTCAGCCACCTGAATTTTAAAATCTGTGTCAGGTAGCTGTTCATGAAGGTCTGTATCTTCGCTGTACTTGCTTCGGAGACTGTTGTTTATGGGTGCCTCTGATTAAATAAACAATTGTGTAGATAATGGTGCCTTTGATTAAATAAACAATTGTGTAGATAATGGTGCTTTTGATTAAATAAACAATTGTGTAGATAATGGTGCCTTTGATTAAATAAACAATTGTGTAGATAATGGTGCTTTTGATTAAATAAACAATTGTGTAGATAATAGTGCCTTTGATTAAATAAACAATTGTGTAGATAATGTTGCCTTTGATTAAATAAACAATTGTGTAGATAATGGTGCTTTTGATTAAATAAAACGAAAACATTTTCTTCATTTTATCTCAAGTTTATTTTGAACTACCTAACCGGAAAATTTTCCTTGGAACAAAATTATTCCGGATTGTATATCCTTGAGGAAATACAGAAACGGGTGGTCAGCTATAAACGAATATTCTATATTATCAGCTGAGTAATCCTCCGAGTCAACAACGGTAGCCGCCGCCGCAGTTGTTGCATGCTCGGTGACGTCAATTTTGGCTTTGTGAATCACTTGACTGATGTAAATGTTGCCTGTGTCGGGCAATAATTTCAAGAGTGAAAGATTTATATATATATATATATATATATATATATATATATATATATATATATATATATATATATATATATATATATATATATATATATTTATATATATATATATATATATATATATATATATATATATATATATATATATATATATATATATATATATATATATATATTCATACACACACACACAAACACACACACACGTACACGTACACGTCCACGTCCACATCCACATCCACATCCACATCCACATCCACATCCACATCCACATCCACATCCACATCCGCATCCGCATACGCATACGCATACGCATACGCATACGCATACGCATACGCATACGCATACGCATACGCATACGCATACGCATACGCATACGCATACGCATACGCATACGCATACGCATACGCATACGCATACGCATACGCATACGCATACGCATACACATACACATACACATACACATACACATACACATACACATACCTCTCCCTCTACCTCTACCTCTACCTCTACCTCTACCCCTACCCCTACCTCTTCCTATACCTTTACCTGTACCTATACATATATATACATATATATATATATATATATATATATATAATGTAAGCAGCTAGGTAGTTTTTCAGTCCTTCCTTCCTTCCTTTATCGCTATAGAATCTAGAAACACCACATGCCGTGCATTTAATTGCATCGCATTGTCTTATTAAAAATAATTTGCGAAGGTCTATTTATGTAACGACTTAAATTGTTTTATGGTTGGCAAAGTTTTTACACTTTCGTATACTCCAACAAAAGAACTTGAATAAAATATTTAATACACGCACATTGTTAAATCATAGTAAACGGATTAATGTCAAATGATATTTTCGTTTAGATTCCTAGAAAAAAATAGTACATTTTAATAACAGTATGGTCGAAAAAAAACAAATTATTAAAAATGTACTTTTAATTATGTCAGCGAAGGTAATTTAAAAAGAAACTCAACTCGCGCAAAATATTGCTATTTAAGTATTATGTTTTTAATCCTACCGCATTGATTATTATGTTAAGGCTCATGATTAGAATAGACTATTGTTCAGAGGCGTAGCGACCCTTCCCGGCGCCCGGATAACTTTTCGATTTGCACCCCCCCCCCCTCGAGATTTTGATTTGCCCCCCCCCCCCTTCAAACTTTCGATTTGCACCCCCCTCAACCTTTCAATTTATTTTTCCAACCCATTTTGGCGCCCCCCTAAGCTCGGCGCCCGGGGACATATGTCCCCCCCCCCCCGCCCCCTACCCTCGCTACGCTACTACTATTGTTAAGATTATATTATTTCCTGATTTGTCGAAACAGAGTTTTACAGTGGTTTTTTAATTGCTATGATCTCTTAAAATCACAATTTTTATGTTATTTAAACGAATGCTTAAATTAGAGAATGTTGGACAGTCTCTCTCTCTCTCTCTCTCTCTCTCTCTCTCTCTCTCTCTCTCTCTGTCTTGTCACCCCATGCGAATGGCTATCTCTGTTTTTGTCAATGATCAGATCACTGAGTAATTAATAGATATACCCGCACTTCCTGTGTGGATCAGCCGACTAACTCAATGATAATTGCTCCGTCTCTAAGCAGTTTGAATCTATAAATAGAATAACAAAAGGAAGGAAACGAAATTTTAAAATGATTTCCGCCATTACAAAAATAACATGAAACCTACAGTTCACGACACATCGCATAGGAATTTAAAATAAATATTAGGCCTATAGGTTTAATACATATTGCATAGAATATAGAAATTTAGATCTAGTGTTCTGGTTAGTAGTTATTTCATGTTTATTAGAATATAGTCTAGAATCTAATCATACGGCTGCATAAAAAGAAAGTTTGAAGGAAATAGAATAGGAATCTAGAGAAGCGGAGGTAAGAAGGTTAAATTAGTAATTTACATGATTTTTATTGTAGTTTCACTGTTTGTTAGGCCCAATTATTAAATCTTTAGATTAGAGGTCCAGCTTGATCATGTGTGGTATCTATTGTGGTGCATTGGAATGAAAAGCCCACATACTTAAATATAGAATTTAGTAGGCCTATACTATAACTGTACTGCCCTATACTTTAAATTTGTTGCCACAAGAAAAAAGTCTATTTACTATTAGGCCTATTAGTTATAATTTAATTATATTGAAATATTTGATTATCTTTATAGTTTATAGTGAATGCATGCTAATGAGCATTATTCAAGCTGCTGTTATATTTAGGCTCATAGGCCTATATACTCTATAGCTTAGGCTATATACTATAGACTATATATTATATACCAATATTGTGCATAAAACTTAAAGCATGTAAGCATACACAATAATAATTATCATTAGACCTATAGTAACTAAGACTCATACTATTTAGTACTACTTTAATACTACCTTTAAACTATTAGGCATAATGAAATAATGATTAATAATTTCAGTGTTTTCCGCACTCGAGAGGAAAGAGGTTGCAGGGAACTTAGAGACTAATCTTTGCCAACATACTGGATTTCTGGTGATGACAATAGCAGCAGATAGTATGTGGCTCAGTTAATACTAAAAACAATTTATTTTACTAATTAGTGGTAAGCTCTTTTTTAAAATAATATATTATAACATGGTATCGCAAAGGTTCAGGTTGTCCAATAAATGGTAATTAGAGTCAGGTTTAGGACTATAGTTTAATGCTTGGTTAGTAATATGCATCAAGTTGGGAAAGACATAGAAATGGAAATACATAGAATTTAATGTGTTCATTCGCAAACGTTACTATTTAAATTTTTTTAGGGCTGCTATTTATTGCTGAATAATAAAATCACTATACTTATCCACTATATTATGTTTAAATAAAGTGAGTTTAGATCAGTCGAGTAAATAAATTTAATAGCAAGACATAACTAAAATTTACAATGAATATATATATATATATATATATATATATATATATATATATATATATATATATATATATATATATATATATATATATATATATATATATATAATTTGATTGCTATTTTATAAAAGTATGTAAATCACAAACCAAACATTACTTTGTATTGTGTCTACAACTTAACGAAAAATGCTAGTACTTTGATGGATTGCACTAAATAGGGGTTAGCTTTAATTTAATAATTTGTGAGATATTCTTGCTAATCTATGTGTAAATTGCTTTTCAGGACTATGAGTGTGTGTTTGGCCATCCAGATTTCATAACTGCAACTGATGTTCAATTACAAGGGATATTAATCAGTCTCCGTGGACTATACACTGTGCCTAGTTTCATCCTCAGGTAACTGTACTATAGGCATAACCCATTTTTTAAAGTAATTATTATAGCAAGAGATAGCATTGTATGTTATAATAAATATAATGGATTTTAATCCAAAATATTTTATTAATTATTGTCTTTTTTTAAATTCTAATAAATCAGTGAGTGTACAACTTTGAGGGTATTATATTTGAATGATAATTGAAACACATATTGTTATAGAGCTCAAAACTATGTACTTATCTAATATAATTAATATACTGAAACAGTTTTATTGAAGCATATTATTTCACATTTTACCACACAGAGACTGATGTGTAAGCTTAAAGTAAAGACATCAAATCAAAGTATCAGCCATCAAGAGGGTAAATATTGATAATCTACTTCATTAATCTTCAATATGAATGAACACAATTTTAAATCTATAATCTTTGCTGATAATGTTTGTTTCTTGTTATTCATCATGTTCAGTGCTTTATCTTTTCAAAGTAATTAGTTATAGTAAAGAAATATTAGAGATAGTAATATAAATTTGTAATTTATTTTTCTTGCAAGTTCCACAAAAGAAAGTATCAAAATATTTTGCCTTTTTTTCATTTACAGAAAAACATTCAAAATCATATTGTGATACACAAGTCAAGCAAGTCTGACCAGCATTTTGATACAGGCCAAGAAAAAGCTGGATACTTGATTGGAAGGGTCGCACAAAAAACATGGGTTATCACTAGGGAAACAAGCTCGCAATACAGTTCACTGTTAGGACAGCAAGCCAAATACTTCTAAACTTATTTGAATCATTTTTGCTGTTTATTATAATTCATCCAATTGTCTTATTAAATATATAAATTTATATATATACACAATTCCTAATATAGAATTTCTAAAAAAAAATTATTATAATATTTAAAAATGAAACAAACATGTTCCCAGAACACAGCCACATAATGTCAACATGTTCCCAGAACACAGCCACATAATGTCAACATGTTCCCAGAACACACAAAATGGCAACATGTTCCCAGAACACACAAAATGGCAACATGTTCCCAGAACACAGCCAAATAATGTCAACATGTTCCATGAACTCACAAAATGGCAACATGTTCCCAGAACACACAAAATGGCAACATGTTCCCAGAACACAGCCAAATAATGTCAACATGTTCCATGAACTCACAAAATGGCAACATGTTCCCAGAACACACAAAATGTCATTATGTGCCCAGAACACACAAAATGGCAACATGTGCCGAGAACACAAAAAATGACAACATGTGCCGAGAACAATGCCCCTTACAGATGACATGTTCCCAGAACACAGCCCGTAGTTGGTCTGCCATAAAAAGTTAACAATACTTTACTTTTTCCTTAACAATTTTACAAGCAGGTAATAAAGCCATAAATCTTTACTGTGGATATAGCCAATAAATAGGGTAACCTTCACTATATGCAATTTGTAGTTTTCAATGCCTGTCCCATGCATATTATTTAGCCTATTGTTTTGGGTCTTGCTTCATTTACTCAATAAATTATATAGGCATGAGAGTTTTCATTTTAATCTGCAAAAGCTACATTCTGTACATTATTATTTTCAAACTACATCATATATTTTTCTCTTCTCTGATAAAAAATATTCCTCATATTGTTTGTGTCAAGTATTTTATTTTTATCTATGCAATGCTATATTCTTATTTTTTAATATTTACTTTTATACAAATTCTTTTGAAAACTGTTCTTTATTGATTTCTGAAAAATAAAACTTTGTTTGGGAATCCTTTTTTTGTTTCTGTACAAATTAATAAATATAAATACCTACTAGGCTTAATATCCAGCAACATTAAACAATTAAGTAGGGCCTATTGTTAGTAATGGTAAATTATGTACTAATTAATGTGATTTCAACTGTGTCAATGTTGCTACCAACTCCAATAATTAAAACTGAAGCCATTTACTATGAAGTAAAACTTGGGTGTAATCCAAATCCACCCAGTTGCCGGGGGCAAGGTACCAAACATGATGTCCAGTAGAGGGTTAAGAAACAGGGGCGGAACTACAGTGCCGCCAGACCCCGCAATGCGGGGGGGCCCAGACCGATTGGGGGCCCAAAAATCCTGGCTAAATTATTTAAAAAAAAAATTTAAAAAAAAAAATTAGGTGGAGGTCAAGTTATCTTTCTTCTACAGTTACAAACAAACACGATAGTCGGCAAACGTCTTTGATAAAAATGCACAGACTATATAGCTCGAGAGACCGCCAGACATAAAGTCAACTTCAAAGACGCAGCCTACCGTTCTTTTTAGTGGCGTCGACTAGGAGAACAAAAAAGCATTGTTATATTGTTTACATTATTAAAATACATATCTATGATTGTGTGTGGCCTGAATTCTACAAAAAATATAATTATTTATTTTGATCTCGTACATTTATAATTGCGTTCATTTTTACTTTAACAACTGTATCAATAAACTTGTAAAAGTTTAAGTTATCTCCCTTCAGCGAAGCATCTGAAATTTGACTGTGCCGGTACACTTTGAAATCGGGCTGGGGAAATGTTGCGGCGACTATCCTGGTCTTCTAGACGACCGGAAAAAGTCGGCACTATTGATGTAGATGTTCATCGGCGCTTTCTTGTCCCCTTCCAATGAACCTTCCCAACTCTCTCCCCTGCCCCCTCTCACCCCTACCCCTCACCTCTACCCCTCACCACACCCTTAATCTTACAATAAGATGTAATGCATAGATTAACGAACCGTCTATGAACTACTGAACTGTAAACTGACCACTCCTGCACATTTTGTTAAAGACACTAGACAGTAGTTGTTCATTTACCTGATGAACAGCGACGGAACTACAGTCCCGCCAGACCCCGCAATGCGCGGGGGGGGGGGGGGCAGGCCGTTTAGGGGTCCACGGCTGACCAAAATTAATATTTTTTTAAATTTTGAATTTAATTTTCGTGCATTTTTGCCTTAATATTTGGTTTGTAAAAGAAAAACACTAGCTGCGGTACGATTATCTTTATTTTACAGTCACTATACCACGCTCTTCCGCAACAGATAAAATCCATTACACAAACTACAGTGTAAAATATAGGCAACTCTTCAAATTTGAATGACTTCTTTGACTCGTTGCCCCCCACCTCTTTAATAGCTAAATAGAGGACACGTAACTGTTTAACCGATCCTCCAAAGTGTACTGTCGCGGATTAGGCAGGGGATGGGGACCAAAAAGGGGGTTCAAAAATTGTCGAATTTTTTTTACATATTTTAAACAGTTATTTATAGTTGTATTTTTTTAACCATTGTCAAGGCCGAGTTCTATTTCCCTACAATCAAACACACGCTTTCGTCGGCTAAATTCTTTTTAAAAAACAACAAAGTCCATAGAACGAAAAGCCGCTACATATGAAGTGGGCTTTCGTCTCTGCGGCATTGGTAAGGGACCCGAAATCCTTTGTACATTTTTCAATGTTAATGTGTTTGTGATAGTGGTTGAATTTGTATCTTGCATCCTACAAATAATAAAAAAAATAATATAATACTATACTAGAAACTTCAGTTTTATATACGGTTACTTGTTTTTGCTTTTACGAGAAATATCATAGTAAACTTTTAAAGTCTATACTTGGAATAATCTCCCCTGAGTAAGTTTTACAATGGGCGATGCTGACGTACATAGATCAAGGCGTTTTGATGTCGCTTTCAAGTTTTTTTCCCGAGCCGACCCCTATCCCACCCCTCTTTCTCAACCTCACAAGTATCGAGGAGATAAATGTATCGTTTATGAACTACTTCCTAACCGTACGATTCAACACTTCAGCACATTTTTTCAGACACTAGACAGCATTAGATCTAGATCTAGTCAACAGATATTAATTTACTTTCATAGTATTAGGCACATATAATTCACAAAACAGGGCAGGTAAGATTATTTTTATATAATTATTTAGAAATTAATTACGTTTAGAATTAATTGAACATTATTAATAGTCAATTACTATTTATAAATGACGTCATTGAGGTGGGGGTGTGTGAGGGTCTGGCTTTTTGTTAGTCCCCCCCCCCCTCCCCTAAATCAGAAGGTTATCCAACGCGTGACCTGGCCACATACAGTTGTACATGTGAAAAACATTTTTCTGTCTATTTTGCATTACTGCATCATTCACCCAATCGCCATGAAAACTTGGGAAGCTGTTGAGTACAGCCCCGCAAAAGTTTCTGTCATAGGCCTAACATTTGTACATATTGGAGTGGGGACTCCTAACGGAAATATGTGATTTAGCGCCCCGTGATCCTGCATAAACGGATGAGGTTACTACTTGAATACAACCGGCGTCAGTGTCATCCTGAGCGCATCACATATGAGCAAGTTGGCCTCCCACAGACAGTCGTTTAAAAGTTCCCACAACACTAGGAATAAGTCTCGCTACAACACTCGATGACTACATCTAATTAGGTGTCGCACCAATGTTTCTTCCTGGGTAGACTGTTTTCGGAGGAGGGGTGGGGGAGGGGGAGCTCTGCCGGAAGAAACAATGTGTTGCACCCATCACCCGTGCAGTAATGTAACCGGTAGCTCCAAGAGCCCCGTGACTCCCCTGACACCTGGGTCGTCGCCGAGGGACTTACAGCATGCCTTGGCGTGTCTAGTTGGTAGTGTGGACAAACCCGCGCCCTAAGATCCAAGAAATGAACTGCCGACATTGTTAACTTTTAATTCAACTTCTGGAAAACAGGGCACACGGTTGGTAACGTTTTGATGAAAGCCTCATAAAAACCGGCGCCAGTTTGGAGTGTTGGACTAGATTTAGAGAGTCCGTGCTTCTCACATGGAAAACTGAATGGGGCCAGCTCGTGTGTTGGAAAACCTCTGATTTATTCGGGTACCGGATACATTTTTTTTTAAATTTAGTGCGACCTTTGTTTTCCATATATATATATATATATATATATATATATATATATATGTATATATATATATATATATATATATATATATATATATATATATATATATAGGGGCCCAAAAAAAAATTCTGCGGGGGGGCCTTTTTATCTAGTTCCGCCACTGTTAAGAAAGTATCATTATTAAATCACTATTAAACCCCTCCTCGCCTACGCCATTGCTTGTATGCATATGGACGTTATCGGAATTTACTGTATTGCTTATAAGTCGAAAATTCGAAAAAGACACGTTTAACATTACTAGTTTGAAGAATAACATTCATGTTAGCCGAAACAGGTCTATTCTAAAGTTGTTCATTTTATTGTTCATTACGATTATGATGTCGTAAAATATAGGCCTATTTAAAAAAAAAGCATAACTAAAAAGTGTTTAAACGCATTTTCTTCTTAGAAAAGCCGCACATGCATGATATCATTAACATTACGGCAAATCAAACCCTTGAAGAAGCCCCATCAACCATTCAATTATTACGATGGGCAACAAATAAAACGCCCGCATCAAGGTACAGTCCTTATGCTATCGACATTAGCTCAACCCCGGCAACTAACGTGTCCCAAAACCAAGAATTGAAATCTTGACCCATTATTCTGATTAATTAGTGGTTAAACATCTTTAGGCATCTGAAAACGTTAGTTTTTAATCTAGTGTACTCAAAAAAGAACAACATAAAGCTTTATGCCGCCTTAAAAAACCCAATCCCATGTTACGCAAGGCGTCGATAGAGAAAGAATAAGGCTTTTAGTCAGAACAGGCAAGGGCTTAGATAACTGCCAAAATACCTAATCTGTAGACCTCACAAGTCTAGACGATATATTTGTGCCTCTGTTTTTAGACTTTCAGAACAAATGCATGTGATGTGGTCAGTAGGTACATAAAAGAGAAAAGTAGTTTTAATCTAGAGACTTCAAACATTTCTGAAAGACCGAATTTGAACTCGTAGGCCGTGGTGTCGATGCCAAAGTTTAGCGTCGTCCGCAAAGATAAGCTATCGTTATATCATCTCTATGCCCATATTGTGACAGATATTTACAAATGTGTCTAATATAGGACAGAATACATAGCTACTCAACAGAGATAAGCGCAATCACTTGTCCACGACTTAAGAAACCACTCTACTGCAAAACCCACCTAAATGGAAAATGTCTTAGATGTGTGTTTTAATACAAATGTGTACCTCGTCGCGAGTTAGGACCTGTAGGTAGTCTGTTACTACTCTATATCTAAAAACAATAAAAAGATAACGTGAATTTTATTTGTTCAGTTTCTTGGTTAACTGTATTTGTTGCATCTTGTTCAATTTTGTTAATATTGATTAACCTACAGGGTTCAAATGTAACAAAGAAAATTGTGACTAAGTTTCCGGGTGCGGGTATGCGGACACTAGTTAAAGTAGGCCCTATATATCTATTTATATTTATAGAAATGAAAGTATGTTTATCTGTTTGTCCTATATGAATTACTACATCTTTTTCATCGGATCGCCATAAAACTTTGTGAACAGAGTTTTTTCCAGGAATCTATTCGGAGGGGGGGGGGGGGGGGGGGGGGGGGGGGGGGAAGCAGACCCCCCCCCCCACCCCCCAAAGAAAGTCTATCGACCCCCCCCCCCCCGAACGAAACGGAATTTATATAGAAAAAAATACTTTTAACAGTGTCCGCACGCCCCCCCCCCCCCGGAAAGATTTCGCCAGGGCGGCACCCTAGCAGGAAGCAGAAGCGTAGCAACCTATTCCGGCAGCCGGGGCGAATTATCAATTATGTGCCAACCCTATTCAAACGCTGGCAAAAAGGCGCACATCCCTACATACACCCCCCTATATAAAATAATTGAGGATATCAGCCATGTATAAATCTGTTTTCTTAAATTTTACTGAAGAATGAGGATTTTTTAAAAATTGTCTACCCCTTTTGGCGCCCCATTCGATCTGGGGTGTCTGACAGGAAGCAATGCAATTTTTCTCCATAAAAATAAAAGCCAGATGCAATTTGACACTGTTCGTACGAGAGTCATAACATTTTGGGTAGTTGGTGAAAAGGGTTTCGAGAAAGAAAAAATTCTTAAATGTGGCACCCTGGGAGGGTTCGATTTTTCTCATTATACGATTATGAGCTCAGAATCCAGAGGGGAATCCAGAGGGGCTATCTTCAATTGCGGTCATAGGTAATACTAGATTCAGCAGAGGCGCAGCGAGGGGGCGGGGGGTACATATGTCCCCGGGCGCCAACCCTAGGGGCGCCAAAATGGTTGGAAAAATTTTAAAGCTCATTTTAGCTATAGTTTTGCATTATAAATATTTTTAAAAAATACGGGGAGGGGGCGCCAAATTGAAAGTTTGTCTTCGGCGGGAGGGGGGGGGGCGCCAAATTGAAAATTTGTCCCCAGGCGCCAGGAATGGTGCTACGCCTCTGAGATTCAGTGATAAAACTACACAGGTTCATCCGCCAGCTCCCCGGCGGTTGAGTGGCCCAGAGCGGCCAAGACCCATCTCGGGCGACACTACGGTTTAGATGGGCTACTATAAATGTTCACTAAGTAGAATAATGAGCGCCCGCCGGCGCCCTGGCAGTTGGCGACAGCGAGCGCCCCGGGCTCTACAGAGAGTGCCTCCTTAAAGAGCACCCTACAATAGGGACACGGTGGCACACGACATTTTATAATTAAACCGAATTAGGGGCGCCCCTGCGGAAATATAACCAGTGGCTCCCTGGAGCGCCAAGGGACGCGTCTCTAACACATGGGCGGTCGCCAATGTGTGTTCTACCTCACTATTACAGAGGTTGATTAACGTACACTCAAGGCTTTCATACAGTGAGCCTTGGTGCGTCTAGGCGGCAGTGTGGACAAACCCGCGCCCCAAAAACGAATATGTGGGTTTGTTTGTTTAAGCATTATCAAAGATTTCATTCGTTTGTCATTCAAATTTGAGAAGTTAATGCTAATACCCCTGTGGTGGTTTCTACGAAAAAAAATTCGATTTGGTGGCGCCCTGGCAGGGTTCCATTTAGCTCCCCGGGTTTTCCCGTGAGTACTATGGTACCTTTGTTCGTTTTAATAATTGCGAAACGCTATGAATATGATGGGCTACTATAATCGCTCACTATACCGAGTGAGGCGCCTTCCTACCTACGCCCACCTACCTACATACCTAACTCCCTGCCTACGTACCTACCTATCTACTAACCTGCCTGCGCTGCTGCCTGCCTACCTACTTTCCTACCTACCGTTATTCCTGCCAAACTGCTTTCCTTCCACCCCGCCTGTCTACACACCTCACATCCTACTTACACACACACATATCTTCGTATGTATATATGTTTGTGTTAGTGTCCTCTAGGACTATGTATTTTTACATTTTTGTTGTTACGTAGAACTATTCAGTATAAAGGAGTTTCCTTTTTTTTTGACGTTGTAACTGCCGCTAAAATATTCTTTTTTTTTTGTATGTGTGCATAAAATAGTGTAGGTTTATTAACAAAAGTAAATTTTAGTATGTATTTAAGTGTATATAATCATTTTCGTCAAGCTAATGTGTTCATAATCTTAAATTTAAAAACCCATGAAACTCGATAGCCAAAGATTTAGAATGAGAATAATTGCTATTTAACCAGTAACACCTATTCTAATTATTGTAATAATATTTTTTTTAAATAAATATACACAGAGATAGATTGTTTTCTTATATAATTTATTTAAAAAGTCAACTGTATTTCATAACGAAAATTAACACAAAATACATTCGAATAGAAACTGTCAAGGGAGACTACTCTAATATTTGTAGGAATAATAGTTTTTATTTAGAGTTTTTTTTTATTATTAGAAGAAAAGTTAATCATGTAGGTTCTAAAAAAGGTTTCCTTGCATTTAAAAAAAAGATATTCGATAGGTTTAGAATGAGAAATAGTCAAAATTATTTATTATATTCATTAGTTGTTTTTTTTAATAATATAGTACAAAGACCTGTTTTAATTATTTTTTTAAAATCTTATTTTAATTAATAAATTATAAATGAAGATCGAGGATCTATATTTTTAAAAAATAGTTTAACTGTCCCTAAACAATTGTATCAATCGCTGAGAAATTAAGAATTAATAATTACGTTTAACGCTTTATTAATTAAACGAGTTGAATTATTTCCGTTTTGATAAACTCTCTCTCTCTCTCTTTATAACTACTAACGCTTTATCATTGAGTTTCTTAAGAGAAAAATACAGGAGAGCGGTAGTTATCATTGACTCTGTCATTGATAATTTCATTGAGTCTTTCATAGAAAATAGTGTTTGATCGGCTGGTCTTGTTTGTTGTTCGGCGGTTTTTCTAATTACAATTTTACATCGCGTGTTGGGGGAGATGGCAAACTATTTCAAAAAGCGTTTGCGTTTGCGTTGGAGTTAGCGTTTATATTTGAGTTTGCGTTTGCGTTTACGTTTCTTTTGTGTTAATGCTTGGTATTGTTGGTTGGTACATTTAAAAGAAAAAGATTCACAGTGGCGAAGCACAGGTTGCCCATAATTAGCAGCGTCACTAAGTGGGGGCGGGGTCGCAGTCTGCACCCGTTAATAACATGGGGAGGGAGGGGAGTTTTACATCTAATAAACATATTATATCACTAATATCACTAATATCACTAATATCACTAATATCACTAATATCACTAATATCACTAATATCACTAATATCACTAATATCACTAATATCACTAATATCACTAATATCACTAATATCACAAATATCACTAATATCACTAATATCACTAATATCACTAATATCACTAATATCACTAATATCACTAATATCACTAATATCACTAATATCACTAATATCACTTATATCACTTATATCACTAATATCACTAATATCACTAATATCACTAATATCACTAATATCACTAATATCACTAATATCACTAATATCACTAATATCACTAATATCACTAATATCACTAATATCACTAATATCACTAATATCACTAATATCACTAATATCACTAATATCACTAATATCACTAATATCGTGTTTTGTCCAGTAAACAACAACAAAATAATGGGGAAAAGGGTGACATCAAACCGAATATGCATAATCGTTGTAAGGGGTAGGGTAACACCCTCGGTTACCGCAACGGGTAATACTGGTGCGAGATTTTATTCATCAAAATGCAAAAACAATCAATTTGAAAAAGCTATCTAAAACACTTGCCTAAGACTAAAGATGTTATATAAACTAAAACACCTAATCAGTAGTCGGTTACCTGAAGAGGTGATGCCAGTAAAGTCAGCTCCAGGACCAAACGCCTCGACCATCCCAAGATCCATTAGAGGTTGTTTCAAGTCAAGCGTCGTCTCTGTCTGAAACTTTGGAATCGTGACCGAGACCGATTTGGGTCGGAGGTTTTTGAACAGCTCCTCCATGTGTTGTGGATTTGAAAGCCATTTTTCTTAAAAGAAAATCATTAAAATGTATTTTAATATTAATTTTTGTTGTGTTGTGTGTTGTGTGTTGTGTTGTGGTGTGTGGTGTGGTGTGGTGTGTTGTGTGATTGTGTGTTAACATACCAAGATTTGCGAGACCGTCTTTTTTCTTTGGCAGGGCGATGTAGAAAGCAAACCTTCCCCCTTTATAGGGCAGCTCTGCCACATCAACTTGATTTGATTTATCCTTCTTGTATTTTATGTAGTTGGATTGATCCATCATATCAATCTTAAAACGGCAATAAAAGACAAAAGTCTCACATGAAGAAATTGCATTTTTTTTTACTTATTGTATACGGAGTAGAGTGGAAGTATTGTAATCGTCAGAAAAAAAAACAAGAAATCCAGATTTTAATAAAAAGTCGACGTTTTACATCGCTGCCCGGAAAGCTGCACATAGAAAAGGGGGCACTTTTGTTTTCTTTAATCGAATATTTATATACATTAGCAAAGGCTGCCTTGGTGTACATTGTAGCATAATTAAACACTTTTGCACGAAATAATTACAAATTTGAAGTGTTTTAATGTAATTAATTTGTATTTGCGAATTTTTCTATTTGCGCAGTTTTCCATTATACGTATTTTACTGAGAACCATTTACAATCTGTGTGTTTTTGTACTTTATTTTTTTGCGACGTATAATAATTTAATATGATGTGTGTGTTTCATTGATTATTCAATAATTTAATATGATGTGTGTGTTTCATTGATTATTCAACTGTTTTCAAGTTGGCGTCGGTCAACATAGAACGTAAATTTATACAACATCGTTCAATAAACGTTACCATCATTTCATCCTTGCCATGTCTAAAGAACTTTTTTTTAGTTGCTGGTTGGAACTCCGTCTCCCAAGTCCCGTTGAAGAAAATTGTGTTGACTAAGGCCATAGCCGTGTCCTCAGTGATAAATCCTAGAACATTGTAAACACAATTTGTATTAATACCTATTGGGTAGTAGCACCATTTGCTATGAGAAAGACCCTGGTTTGTAAACTAACTATTTCGCCCTTTTAAAAAATAATCAGGTTTAAAGCAGTTCTTCTTCTTCGTTCTCTATTGAACGGAATTTCCTCCAACACAATTAAAGATTCCGTGTTAACATGGTATACGCAATAAGGACCATTGACTTTGTTCATAGCCTGCTTTTCTTTCTGGACTTATTTTCATAGTCCATCTAAGAAAAAAAACTACTAGGCAGCATTTGTTTGATTTTGGAGTTTTCTCTCCTAAATAGTTGGCCTCCCTAGGTATAGAGCCTCATCAGCCAGGGGGTTCGAACTGGACGTTTCAGTTCAACAACTATGAGCCTTACCGTCCCGACCACGCCGATCCACATTTAGTTAGATAAATTAATATAAGTTTTCTCATGTTTCTAAAACAAAAGCCGTGCAAAAACTTTATAACGAACGTTTTCTGTATTCGGTTCTCTTAGTTTTAGTTTCAAAAACCTTATACCTTATATCTACACGTAAGAGTTTATTTATTTGTATAGCATACAGAAATTTTAGAAAAACCTTTTTGTAAAACGTTTTCAATAACATTTTTTGTGGCTCCAGCTATATAGTCGTTGATTGCCTTCTCTGGCCCTTCAGGGGCGGAAAAGTCAATATTCTCCACTAGGGCACTAAATTTGGTCTCAACATCTTTAGTGAATCCAGTTTTGATTTTTATTCTTGGATTGACAAAAATGCCGTTTCCTGTGCTAATGACGACTTCTTGGAGTGAAGTAATCTGTAACAGAAAAAAAAACGATTCACTCTAATTTAGCCTAGCATGACAGTAGCATAATGATTAACGATGTATTTATTTTGATGGATATGAATATTTTTCCAATTTGCTTTTGTATTTTGTTTAGTTGATTGTATTATTTTAAAAACATAACCTCAGGAAACCAAAGAATATTTTTTTGTCTAAGTTGAAACAATATTTGTTTTTAATTAAGAAACTCTGTGCAGTTTTTAAAACTTCAATGCGAAAATCAGCAACTTTAATTTAATATTTTACCTAAGATGATAATCATTAAGATGTCAATTTTAATTAATTTGCAGCTAAATTAAATCAAACCTCGTGGGTGAAATTTTTGTACTCTGCAGAAACCTGAGAAGCAGACTCGACACCAAGCGTCATTAACATTTCTTTCGCAGTTTTCCCTTTTGCGCCAAGCGAAGTCATGGTTAGAATTGACTGGATGCTATACATATTAATATGATTAACACAAGCAAGAAACGTCAGTGTTGAATAAGTCAAAAATTGTATTAAAATGGATGCCCATATTATGTGTCTTCGATTGGAATATGTGATATGAGTCTGCACTTCACTGTTGGTTCAGGACGAGCCGAAAAACACAATGGCTGACACATTTAACTATATTTTCGTTGGATATGTATATACTAGCCGTCCCGGCTAGGCCCTGCACTGGTCTCTGTGAACAACCTATCTGTAAAGGTCCATGACATGTGTGTTTAGTAATAAGCACTTACCCGGCATTGTCCACCCTAAACACAACCAACCAAAACCGAACACACATACAAACATAAACGAAAACACAAACTAGAAATACGGTGAACTACTGCTGTCGATCAGTAACTTTTTTACGCAATAATTCAAGATTTTAAGAAAGTTATCTGTGTACCTGTATGGAGAGAAGACAACGTTGTCTTTATCCAGCGCCACCTTCGGGTAGAGCCTTTGGGAGAATCCTGAAGTGGCAGCTGAGAGGTCTTGTTGCTGGTTCTGTTCTCCATTGATCAGCTGACCAGACACGGCCAGAATAGTTAATAGGAGTCGCAACATGTTTTTCAAGCACTGCTGAATGTGTAGTAATAGATTCAAATTATATATATATATATATATATATATATATATATATATATATATATATATATATATATATATATATATAAGTCCGGAGTTTGAACCCCCGGTCAGATGAGGCTCGAACGCTGTTGACAGCTACCATCCTAGTAGAGATCTCCTAGATCAGAGTGGAGCCCCTTAGGCAATAGAATTACCAACTCAGTTTACTTTTGACAGCTCCTTTGGGTCCATCAGCAGGTTGAGAGAGGATGTCTGATACATAGGCAACACCAGGCTCGACATGCTGCTTAGACTTTGCTCCTTGTTTTCCAAGGCGCGATTATCCAAGGGTCCTTATTTTTTAGTTTCATACTTAGAAGAAAGTGCACGTACTAACAGCACAGCTGGACTTCTAACTGGTAAGTCTTGAGTTCGAAGCCGGGTTCAAGTCAGTAGACCGTCCCTGAGTCCACCCAGCTCTGATGGGTACCTAACTCACGTTCGGGAAAGTAAAGGCTGCTGGGCATAGTGCTGGCCACACTATATCTTCATATGCCGAAACAAGTGAACTCTACTTCACTTGCCCTATAGACCGTCAGGTTTGAAAAGGGAACTTTACTTTTTTTTTACTAACAGCACAAATGAATAGTATGTTTTAACTTACCACTAGCGAAACTTTTACCTAAATGTTATAAAAGAAATTCGAATAAATAACAAAAACTGAAGATTGCAAGTTCACAAAAGAAGATTTTATTTCGGCTATGGGGAAAAAGTTAAATTTTGTTTAAAAGATGTATCATTATTTATAGAAAAAGGATAATTAAGATTATATGCGCATTGCGATTTTATTTTAAAATACATTTTAATTATGATTTCTAATTTTTAATAAATAGTTAGGTCGAAATATTATAATTATTAGGGAAATTAATTTGAATTTGCTCATTTTCTTAAACCTTGAAAAATGAAACAGTTTTAAAAATTGTATGTTTAAAATCAAAACTGTATTCTCGACTTACATGTAGATATGAACTGAGAAACTAGAAATCTAAAATGTCAGTTCCGTCTACGTATGAAAGGTCTGTATCTAATTATAGAAACGTAAAGCTTTGTTTTCCGCTGATCTCAAGGTATGCTTGTATTGATAGGGATATCGTAATATTGCAAGCAACTAATTTGTTTTCAACTAATCTTACTTTATTCCTCTTCTGATATAGATATTAAAATATTAACGACACACGATCTAATTAACAAGCAGCGGAGTTGTGGGCAGCATCAAGGGATTACCAATTTGTAAGGACTCACATCTAATGTACTTTTGATTGGTTAAAACTCTTTTCAAATCTAATATATATATATATATATATATATATATATATATATATATATATATATATATATATATATATATATATATATATATATACATATATATATATATATATATATGTATATGTATATATATATATATATATATATATATATATATATATATATATATATATATATATATATATATACATATATATATATATATATATATATATATATATATATATTAAGAATAATTGAAATGTGATATAATAATCGCGAACTACTGACGTGAATCCGGATTCGAATTCGAGACTTACGGGTTATCAGTCCAGCTCTCTACCGCTAGACCACTCCGTCGCCTAGAAAGAAAAGACAACTGCCGAAAATATGAAGTTCATGGTTACATACATCAGTTCTGTTATTTAACAAAACGTAAATGTTAATGTTTTACATTCTTTGATATAATGACGAAATATAACAAGTAAAAATGTGGCTACACTTCTCTATTGTCTGTTCAGCCGTGCTACATCCTGGTAGAATGATCAATATAGAGCAGTGGTTCTTAAACTGTTTGGAGGTACCGAACTCCGCGAGGTTTATTTGCGCATTCACTGAACCCTTCTTAATAGTTATATTTGATTGTGAATCTAAGAGCCGGGTGTGTATTTTGATCAGTGGCGTCGCTGGGTCGGGTATCACCCTCCACCCCCACCCCAAAAGAAAAAAGTATATATATATATATATATATATATATATATATATATATATATATATATATATATATATATGTGTGTGTGTGTGTGTGTGTGTGTGTGTGTGTGTGTGTGTGTGTGTGTGTGTGTTCGTTTGTGTCGATCTACATAGGCCTATAATTTAAATATATGTCGCATACGCGTACATGTATGTGTAAATGTATTTTTGCCTTGGTGTCACCCCCCTTAATAGTGTCACCCGGTGAGGTCCGCACCACCCGCCCCGCCCTCGCTACGCATCTGATCTTGAAATACCTTAAACCCCTGAGACAGACTCACTAAACCCCTGGGGTTCGATCGAATCCAGGTTAAGAACCACTGATCTAGGGTAATCTACAGGAATGATAAGTATAATATAATTACATATAACATGCGGGCATGTGGCTTTAGTGTTTGTTGCATTCGGACAAACGTGTGGCTCCTTACACAAACAAGCTCAGGTCCGGCTCATTAGACACGAACAAGCTCAGGTCCGGCTCATTAGACACGAACAAGCTCAGGTCCGGCCCTTTAGACACGAACAAGCTCAGGTCCGGCCCTTTAGACACAAACAAGCTCAGGTCCGGCTCCTTACACGAACAAGCTCAGGTCCGGCTCATTAGACACGAACAAGCTCAGGTCCGGCTCATTAGACACGAACAAGCTCAGGTCCGGCTCATTAGACACGAACAAGCTCAGGTCCGGCTCATTAGACACGAACAAGCTCAGGTCCGGCACATTAGACACGAACAAGCTCAGGTCCGGCTCCTTACACGAACAAGCACAGGTCCGGCTCATTACACAAACAAGCTCAGGTCCGGCTCATTAGACACGAACAAGCTCAGGTCCGGCCCTTTAGACACAAACAAGCTCAGGTCCGGCTCCTTACACGAACAAGCTCAGGTCCGGCTCATTAGACACAAACAAGCTCAGGTCCGGCTCATTAGACACAAACAAGCTCAGGTCCGGCTCATTAGACACGAACAAGCTCAGGTCCGGCTCCTTACGCGAACAAGCTCAGGTCCGGCTCATTAGACACGAACAAGCTCAGGTCCGGCCCTTTAGACACGAACAAGCTCAGCTCCGGCCCTTTAGACACAAACAAGCTCAGGACCGGCTCATTAGACACGAACAAGCTCAGGTCCGGCTCCTTACACGAACAAGCTCAGGTCCGGCTCATTAGACACGAACAAGCTCAGGTCCGGCCCTTTAGACACGAACAAGCTCAGGTCCGGCCCTTTAGACACAAACAAGCTCAGGTCCGGCTCCTTACACGAACAAGCTCAGGTCCGGCTCATTAGACACAAACAAGCTCAGGTCCGGCTCATTAGACACAAACAAGCTCAGGTCCGGCTCATTAGACACGAACAAGCTCAGGTCCGGCTCATTAGACACGAACAAGCTCAGGTCCGGCTCCTTACACAAACAAGCTCAGGTCCGGCTCATTAGACACAAACAAGCTCAGGTCCGGCTCATTAGACACGAACAAGCTCAGGTCCGGCTCATTAGACACGAACAAGCTCAGGTCCGGCTCCTTACACAAACAAGCTCAGGTCCGGCTCATTAGACACAAACAAGCTCAGGTCCGGCTCATTAGACACGAACAAGCTCAGGTCCGGCTCATTAGACACGAACAAGCTCAGGTCCGGCTCCTTACACGAACAAGCTCAGGTCGGGCTCATTAGACACGAACAAGCTCAGGTCCGGCTCCTTACACGAACAAGCTCAGGTCCGGCTCATTAGACACAAACAAGCTCAGGTCCGGCTCATTAGACACAAACAAGCTCAGGTCCGGCTCATTAGACACGAACAAGCTCAGGTCCGGCTCATTAGACACAAACAAGCTCAGGTCCGGCTCATTAGACACAAACAAGCTCAGGTCCGGCTCATTAGACACGAACAAGCTCAGGTCCGGCTCCTTACACGAACAAGCTCAGGTCCGGCTCATTAGACACGAACAAGCTCAGGTCCGGCCCTTTAGACACAAACAAGCTCAGGTCCGGCTCCTTACACGAACAAGCTCAGGTCCGGCTCATTAGACACAAACAAGCTCAGGTCCGGCTCATTAGACACAAACAAGCTCAGGTCCGGCTCATTAGACACGAACAAGCTCAGGTCCGGCTCCTTACACGAACAAGCTCAGGTCCGGCTCCTTACACGAACAAGCTCAGGTCCGGCTCATTAGACACAAACAAGCTCAGGTCCGGCTCCTTACACAAACAAGCTCAGGTCCGGCTCATTAGACACAAACAAGCTCAGGTCCGGCTCATTAGACACGAACAAGCTCAGGTCCGGCTCATTAGACACGAACAAGCTCAGGTCCGGCTCCTTACACGAACAAGCTCAGGTCCGGCTCATTAGACACGAACAAGCTCAGGTCCGGCTCCTTACACGAACAAGCTCAGGTCCGGCTCATTAGACACAAACAAGCTCAGGTCCGGCTCCTTACACAAACAAGCTCAGGTCCGGCCCTTTAGACACGAACAAGCTCAGGTCCGGATCATTAGACACGAACAAGCTCAGGTCCGGCTCATTAGACACGAACAAGCTCATTTATTTAAATTTTATAATGAAGTTTTATTTTTTTAAAGTGTCGGATCTGCTTGAACTCTAGAAAAAAAGGTCCAGTTCTCTAGCTCAACAAGCGCTAATCTAAACAATGCTGTTGTCCATAAGTAATGTCATTTGCTTAAGTGTGAAAGTTTTAACATGTGTGATACTCAGCTTTGTTGGTTGGGGTGGGGGTTGGGTATTAAGTGTGACGAAGATTATATTGACTATAACTTAAAAACAAATATAATATAATATGTAGATTCAGGCGAATCAGTTAAAACAGTTTTATACTTATTTCGTTCATCGAAGATTTATTAATGATTTTTAAAGGCCCATAACTCATAATATACAAGTCCGTAAAAATGCGCTTTTTGTGCCCCTAAAGTAGACTTTAGTAGAGATGTGTACGATGACCCAGTAGCTACTACCCTATAGTCAGAGGCGTATCTAGGTTTTCGTTGTAGGGGGAGCGAAAAGAGCAAAAAAAGGCGCCAAATTTTTAACACGTTCTCTATAAGTGTAGTTTATATATATATATATATATATATATATATATATATATATATATAATTACTAGCTGTATGTCATTACTTCGCTATGATGTAAAATAAAGTGAAAGTAGCACTCTGAAGAAATAAGAAAAAACACACAATGTAGGCCGACAAAACAAAAATTGTATCAATCTAAACAAAAAAACAACCAAAATATACACACACTACAACCAAAGACAATGAACGTAACACAATCTGTTTTGTAATTCTTGTAAAAAAACTTTTCTTACATTATAATTCCTGGGAAATTATTTAAGACAAGTGAAACAGGGGAGATAATCACTCTCTTAATATAAATATGTAGGGTAAAGGAGGGCGTTGGAGCCACACTTTTTAGCACCTGTACATTTTTAAAGATTTCTACTAATCTAAGAATTTTTTAGTATTTAAAATATGGCAAAATTATTCTAACATATCTTACACAATATAAAAATAATAACAAAGTCTATTAAATATACTTTAAATGGGTTTAATTGAACATTTATTGTCATACCCCAAAATCAGCATTTGGGGTATAAGGAGAGGGGCAATGGGGCAATAAGTATTTTCTCCTAGTTTAGACTAACTCCGCAATAAAAATAATTAATTTCTATCCCAAATTAGTTAATGCTGTGTACACACACTTTAACTGATACTAGCTATTACTAGGCCCCAATGGGCCCAGTCTACAATTGATACAATTGCAGGTGTACATAGGGCCTAAAGTCTAGTAGTTTACAGTAGGCACATTAGTATGCCTAGTAGCTAGTATACTAGTGTGTAGCTGTCCAGAGTTAACATTCTTGTATGTAAAAAGGGGTGGTACTAACTAATCTGCCTTAATGCTTTCCCCTGATAAGCCATGTGTGCTATACATTACATAACATGACATGGGGGTGAAAAATGTTGAGGGGAGAGCAGTGGTACTGGTTTCCCCTTTGTTCTCCTTGCTGGACCATAAATTAATTAAAGGGCCATAAATTACATAAGGAGATGCTATCTCTGGTTGGCTGAGATCTAAGAACTAAGTCCATGCCTCATCTGCCCGAGGGTTCGAACTCGAGATTTTTTCGGTTTAGCAACCATTCGACCACGCCGACCCCACACGTCTGTAAATTTGTATTGCTGTAAATACGGTTAATCGGGTGGTAGAGCGAACTAATGCTAACCCGAAAAGTCTCGAGTTCAAAACACGGGGTTGAGTTTGACGTCGCTGTGCCCATCCGACTACCACGGGTAGCTGACTGACGTTAGGGAAAGTGTGAGGGTACGAGTGAATGGTTAGAAGTTCTTCTTGTCAAACCAGTTGTGAGGGGGATATAAACGTCAACCACCCCAGATGTGTGAGTGGGGGGGTGATGAAGATAGTACCAGCCTGGTTATAGTTTGGAATTAACACACCCAAGTCCGATCCAAAAGATAAATGTCCTTTATTAAACAATCAAATTAATTCCCTACCTTACTAGCCTATTCTATACTCTCTCTACTACTGTCTGCCGATTCCTAGATCTACCTATCTGACCGTTTCTACCTCACGATCTACCTCTAATTCTCTACCTAACTCTGACCGCTCTCTTGGCTAATTATCAACTGTTGCCTAGCCCTACACATCCAGAGTTTCTTCCAGGCATCTCTTCAGGGGGGCTAAGCCCCCCCCCCCCCCCGAACGGAATGAAATTTATATAATTTATATAGAAAATATATACTTTTAACAGTGTCCGCCCCCCCCCCCCCGAAGAAAGTTTACCGCCCCCCCCCCCCTCGAAAATTTCAAGTCCCCCCCCCCCCCCCCCCAGGAGAAAAAAGTCTGGAAGAAACACTGTACACATCTCGACCGTCTCTGACCGATTCCTAACACCTTCTGCCGGCCTAACTTGCCGACCCCCGCTGCCGTGGTCAGCTGCCCGTCCCACGTGACCGGTCAGCGCCTTTACTTTTATTGGTCTCTCTCCAACTATCTATAGCCTGTTTCTGCTATCTACCTGACTTCTCCGACGCAATCTTACGTCATCACAGAAAGTATAGGCTGCTGGGCATAGTGGCGACCACGCCATTTCTTCATATGCTAAGGAACATGTAAACTCTTCTTCATCTGCCCTGTTGATCGTTATAGGTGATGACTTTAATTCAATTTTTGAAATTACTCACCTCGACAATATCAATGATACAAAAAAATTGAAAACAAAAAGTTTTATAAGATTAATATAACGATAACTGATGGTTTAACATCTTTTAGAGAAAGTGTTATAATTTATAAACATTAAACTAGACTTAGATTCAAATAAATAGTTGTGTTGATAGTGGTTGCTTTTGATTTTAAAAAAAGGTATGTTGATGATGGGATGCCTTTGATTGAATAAAAAGTTATGTTGGTAGTAGTTGCTTTTGATGAAATAAAACTTTATGTTGATAGTGGGTGCCTTTGATTAAATAAAAAGTTATGTTGAAAGTGGATGCCTTTGATTAAATAAAAAGTTATGTTGAAAGTGGGCGCCTTTGATTAAATAAAAGGCAAACATTTTCTTCAGTTCATCTCAAGTTTATTTAGATTTTTCTAACCGGAAAATTTCCCTTGGAACAAAATTTGTCCGGACTGTTTATCCCTGAGGAAATACAGAAACGGGTGGTCTGCTATAAAGTCAACATTTGTAAGCACATCTGAATCATCGTACGTGTTAACAACAGTAGCTGCAGCCGCAGTTGTTCCGATCTCTGTGACGTCAATTTTGGCTTTGTGAATCACTTGACTGATGTAAATGTTACCTGTGTCGGGAAATTATTTCAAGAGTGAAAGATTTATATATATATATATATATATATATATATATATATATATATATATATATATATATATATATATATATATATATATATATATATATATACATATACATATATATATATATATATAAATATATATATATATATATATATATATATATATATATATATATATATATATATATATATATGAATCTCTAAAAGATTCTCTGTCTCAGTATGTATGTAAAATGTATGTGGAATTCACTATGCAACTTATCCTTTTAATTGACGTTTATAAGGAAAGAACAAAATCAAATTCTAATTTTGTTTTGAAAAAGCAAACAAATTACTTCCCTTTGTTTTGTACTAATTACTTCACAGAAGCCGTTGTTCTTAAATGTTCTCTATTTTTACTTTCTAGTATACAGAGTATAGAGGAAGAATTGTAATCGTGCACAAAAATCAGATGAAATTTTGAGTTTTCACCGGTTTACACCTCAGTACTTCATCGAGTACGGAGTATAGGGGACTTATTTTAATCGGGCAAAAATTAGAAATCCTGATATAACAAAATGTAGACGTTTTATGCGTATTCGAGTCGGAAAAACTGGGTTTTGCAATTTTGTTCGTGTGTGTATGTGTGTCTGTAAATACGATAACTTGAGTACCGTTACAGTTAGGTAGATGAAATTTCATATATAAGTGTTATATCAAATTTGTAATTCTGTATCAACTTTTCAGCGATTTCCGATAAACGGAAGTTGGACTTATTTTACTTTTAGTTTAACAAAAAGCTTATAACTTGAGTACTATTTCAGATAGATCAACGAAATTTGACATATAAGTTAAAAATCTAATTTTCCGTTTTCTGTCAAATTTTGACCGGAAGTATTAATTTACTCTACACACACAGACATGCGGACAAGATTGCAAAATTATGTTTCTCCGAATCAGGGAGGTGTAAAACGTTGAGATCTGTTAAAATCTAGCTTTTTTTTTTGCCCAATTACAATACTTTCTCTATACTTCGTATACGAAAAAGTAAAAATGGATGAAAAATCATGTCTATATCCCGAGTTGCCATCCCCCGTAGTGTTATATAAGAATATTCGAGAAAGTTTGGGGGAGATCACTCCCGGTTTATTAAGTTTATGTTTGCTTTATTGTTTGCGTTTATGTTTCCTTTTGTGTTTGCGTTTGTGTTGTCGAACACTTGTTTTAATTGGTTTGGTTTCTTTTTATGTTTCAGTTAGTAGCATTAAATAGATGGATGTAAATTACATTTTATTTTTCAAAATTAAAACTATTAGTACCTTTTTATGTTGCATTTGGTAACTTTGTATTAAAAGTACATTTTTTTTTCAAAATTAAAACTATTTATATCCTTTTATTTTGCATTTGGTAACATTAAATAGATGGATGTAAATTACATTTTTTTTTCAAAATTAAAACTATTAATACTTTTTTATGTTGCGATTGATAACATTAAATAGACGGATGTATTCATGTAATTTACATTTTTTTTTTAAAAATTAAAACTATTATTACCTTATGAGCCTGCAACTTGTTTTATACCCAAGTGTAAAATTGTATCAATCAAATGCAAAAACGTCAATTTGAAAATAAAAGCTATCTGAAACACAGTTCCTTGCCTAAGTCTAAAGTTGTTATAGAAATTAGTTACCTGAAGAGGTGATGCCAGTAAAGTCAGCTCCAGGACCAAACGCCTCGACCATCCCCAGATCTATTAGAGGTTGTTTCAAGTCAAGCGTCGTCTCCGTCTGAAACTTTGGAATCCTGACCGAGACTGAGTTGGTTCGGAGGTTTTTGAACAGCTCCTCCATGTGTTGTGGATTTGAAAGCCATGTTTCTTTAAAGAAAATCATTAAAAAGTATTTTAATATTAATTTTTGTTGTGTTGTGTTGTGTGTTGTGGTGTGTGGTGTGGTGTGTTGTGTTGTGTGATGTTGTGTTAACATACCAAGATTTGCGAGACCGTCTATTTTCTTTGGCAGGGCGATGTAGAAAGCAAACCTTCCCCCTTTAAAGGGCAGCTCTGCCACATCAACTTGATTTGGTTTATCCTTCTTGTGTTTTATGTTCCTGTCTACTTGCATCATATTAATCTTAAACGGCAATAAAAGACAAAAGTCTAATATGAAGACATTGCATTGTTTTACTTATCGTATACGGAGTAGAGAAGAAGTATTGTAATCGTCAGAAAAAAACTAGAAATCCAGATTTCTTAAATCGAGCATTTATATACTTTAGCAAACTTAGAATACATCTTGCAATCTGTGTGTGTGCTTTAGTTTTCTGCAATGAATAGTAATTAATAATAATTGTATTATGATGTGTATGTTTTATTGATTATTCAAGTGTCTTTCAAGTGGCGTGTGTCAACATTAAACATGATTTTTTTACAACACTTTTCAATGATGTTACCTGCGTTTCTTCCTTGCCATGTCTAAAGAACGTTTTTTTGCTCGCTGGTTCGAATTTCGTCTCCCATGTCCCGTTGAAGAAAATTGTGTTGACTAAGGCCATAGCCGTGTCCTCAGTGATAAACCCTAGAACATTGTAAACACAGTTATATCAGTACCTACTGACTAATAGCACTGTTTGCTATGAAAACTTGTTGGTATGTAAACTATTTGGACCTAAAGAAGCAAATCAGGTTTAATGTAGTTCTTCTTCTTCGTTCTCAATTTAATGTACACTGGATTTCCTTTAACACGATTTAAAAATTGCGTGTTAACATGGTATACGCTATAAGAACCATTGATTTTGTTCATTGTCTGCTTTTTAAGGACTTGTTTTTATATTCCATCCAAGAAAAAATCAACGATGCAGCAGTTGTTTGAATTTGGAGTTTTCTGTCCTAAATAGATTGCTGTCTCTAGGTATCGAGACTCATCTGCCACGGGGTTCGAGCTTTGAACATATCGGTTCAACAACTATGGGCCTTACCGGCTCGACCACGCCGATCCACATTTAGTTAGGTATATTGCTATAAGTTTTCCTAAATTTTCTAAAATAAAGTCATTCAAGTTTAACCTCTAAACAGTCTTACACTTTATAACGAAAGTTTTGTGTATACAGTTTTCTTAGTTTCAGTTTTAAAAACATTATATCTACACGCAACAGTTTATTTATTTGTAGAGAATACAGACATTTTACAACAACCTTCTGGCAAAACTTTTTCAATAACATTTTTTGTGGCTCCAGCAATGTAGTCGTTGATTGCCTTCTCTGGCCCTTCAGGGGCGGAAAAGTCAATGTTCTCCACTAGGGCACTAAATTTGGTCTCAACATCTTTAGTGAATCCAGGTTTTATTTTTATTCTTGGATTGACAAAAATGGCGTTTGCTGTGCTAATGACGACTTCTCGGATTGAAGTAATCTGTAACAGAAAAAAATACGATTCACTCTAATTTAGCCTAGCATGACAGTAGCATAATGGTTAACGATGTATTTATTTAGATGGATATGAACATTTTTACAATTTGCTTTTGTATTTTGTTTAGTTGATTCTTTTATTTTAAAAACATAACCTCAGGAAACCAAAGAATATTTTTTAATTAAGAAAATCTTTACAGTTTTTAAAACTTCTATACGAAAATCAGCAACTTTAATATTTTATTTTACCTAATATGGTAATTATTAAGATGTCTTTTTAATTAAACTGCAGCTAAATTAAATCAAACCTCGTGGATGAAATTTTTGTACTCTGTAGAAACCTGAGAAGCAGACTCGACCCCTAGCGTGTTCAACATTTCTTTCGCAGTTTTCCCTTTTGCGCCAAGCGAAGTCATAGTTAGAATTGAGTGGATGCTATAAATATTAATATGATTAAAACAAGCAACAACTGTCAGTGTTGAATAGGTCAGAAATTGTATATAAAATGGATGCCCCTATTATGTGTCTTCGATTGAAATATGTGATATGAGTCTGCACTTCACTGTTGGTACAGGACGAGCCGAAATACGCAATGGCTGACACAGTTAACCATATTTTCGTTGGATATATATATATATATATATATATATATATATATATATATGGCAGTATGTCTCTGTGTTTGTGTGCATGTTTGCCGGTTTGGCGTTTATGCCTTATTGTACTATTCCGATCGCAATGGAACTGGAATGTTGATAAGTATACTTCACACATGGTTTGTGTCATAAATCGTTCTAAATGTTTGAGGTTCGGGCGAGGATGTTTGAGGTTCGGGCGAGGATGTTTGACGCCCTTAAATGCCCAGCGGCTGTCTTGGCACATGGGGTCCAGTATAAGTATGACCTACTTAGGTCTTGTATTTTTTAGTTTGACTTTTATTACTCAACCATCAGTGACCTGTGGTGCAATCGCCGGTATTTTTCCATAGTTTCAAGAAAGACTTTTCCATCACGAGAGGTGGTGCAATACTTTTATAATTTCGATTGGTTGATTCGGACATCGAAGATGTCCCAACCAATATTCTCATGTTTTGAAGGTGACCTCCCATGTTGCCTCAGGTGTCAAATAGTCTGCGCACACGTTTCTGCAGGCAGCCGACCGCAGCAGTCCATAGTAGCAGTCAGACCAGACATCTTTGAGAGAGAAAGCCTTGAGTGTGGCCATTTTGTAGTATATAGTTTTTAAGCAGCTTGTTCCCTTATTACTTGTGGTTTTAAGTAATATTTTGTGCTTTAAGTAGTGTCGTATAAGCTGTGGTGATTTTCCTGAGTGCCATATCCTGTGATAGTGTAACATAGTGTTTTTTCTTCAACTTGTAAGTTGGGTTTTTGTTATTTTACTCATTCGTTTTATTCTGTATAAAGCTAGAGTCTTATCTTGAATTAGTACACATATTAAAGGTTATATATGGATTAAATGTGTTGTTGGTATCAGGAATTCCTCGAGTGTATCCTCTAGACGTTATGTACGAGTCCTCGTGAACTGTTGAGCCAGCTACCTTTTATAGGGCTTTAAGCCATCTGTGTATAACCATCTAAACGAACCCGGGTACGTTCGCCAGCTCTGTGGCTGATAGAGTGGTGTTTCGTAACATAAGGATCAGTAGTACTACTCGGATCAACCATCAAAACGCACTAAATGCGTCATGCGGCGTTCATTTGTCCCAGAACACAACATGCTCCAACATGTAATTTATAATGACTACATTCGCTTTAAAGAGCGTCCTACACTAGAAATACGGTGAACTACTGCAGTCGATCAGTAACTTGTTTACGCAATAGTTCAAGATTTTAAGAAACTTAAATGTGTACCTGTATGGAGAGAAGACAAAGTTGTCTTTGTCCAGCGCCACCTTCGGGTAGAGCCTTTGGGAGAATCCTGAAGTTGCAGCTGAGAGAGTTTGTTGCTGGTTCTGTTCTCCATGGACCAGCTGACCAGACACGGCCAGAATAGTTAATAGGAGTCGCAACATGTTTTTCTAGACACTGCGGAATGTATAGGGATAGATTATATATATATATATATATATATATATATATATATATATATATATATATATATATATATATATATATATGGTCGGTAAAACATAGTTGCTTGACTGAAAAGTCCAGAGTTTGAACCTCCGGTCAGATGAGGTTCGATAGCTGTTGACAGCTACCATCCTAGTAGAGATAACTCCTAGATCAGAGTGGAGCCCCCTTATGCTATAGAATTACCAACTCAGTTTACTTCTGACAGCTCCTGCTACAGGTGCGACAGGTAACGCCTCTGCCTTGGGTCTATCGGCAGGTTGAGAGAGGATGTCTGATACATGGGCAACACCAGGCTCAACATGCTGCTTAGACTTTGCTCCTTGATTTCCAAAGCGCGATTATCCAGGGGTCCTTTTTTTAGTTTCATACTTAGAAGAAAGTGCACGTATTAATAGCACAGCTGGACTTCTAACCGGTAAGTCTCGAGTTCGAATCCGGGTTCAAGTCAGTCGACAGTCCCTGAGTCCACCCAACTCTGATGGGTACCTAACTCAAGTTAGGGAAAGTAAAGGCTGCTGGGCATAGTGCTGACCACACTATCTCTTCATATGCCGTAACAAGTGAACTCTACTTCACTTGCCCTATAGACCGTCAGGTTTGAAAAGGGAACTTTACTTTTTTTTTAACAAACAGCACAAATGAATAGTATGTTTTAACTTAACACCAGCGAAACTTTTACCTAAATGTTATAAAAGAAATTCGAATAAATAACAAAAACTGAAGATTACAAGTTTACAAATGATCTTATTTGGGCTATGGGGAAAAAATTAAATTATGTTTATTTATAGAAAAAGTATAAATAAGATTAAATGCGCTTTGCGATTTTATTTTGAAATACATTTTAATTATGATTTCTAATTTTAATATCTTGATAGGCCGAAATATTATGATTAATTTGAATTTTCTTATTTTCACCATGAAAAAAGACACGGTTTTAACATTTTTTGTTTAAAATCAAAACTTTGTTCACGACTTACCTGTAGAATCTAGATCTAGATATGAACTGAGAAACTAGAAATCTAAAATGTCAGTTCTGTCCACGTATGATTGGTGTGAATCTAATTATAGAAACGTAAAGCTTTGTTTTCATCTGATCTCAAGTTAAGCTTATATTGATTGGAACAGGGGCGTAGCGAGGGGCGGGGGTGCGAACCGCACCGGGTGACACCATTTAAGGGTGACACCAATGCATAAAATAGCAAAATATATACAGAAAATGATAATTCCACTTAAATAAGTGGTTATTTAGAGTGTTAAATAGTCTTTTAAGCGCCAATTTGACAAATCTCTACAAGGGTGGAAGGGGGTGGGGGGTGACACCCTGACGTAAACGTAATGATAGAGAAAACATGTTACATATGTATAATAATCGACTATAGATAAAAATCGTTAGTTTTATATCTGAGCACAGTTTAAAGCAATCGCCTTGGGGGGGGGGGGGGGGAGGGGGGGAGTGGGGGAAAGTTACATTACTTCAAAGTTGCAAAATATGCCTGAGGTAAACGGTTTGGTTGAGTATCGTAATAACATATGTTAATCCACGGATGTGGGGGATGTAAAAAAAAAAATATGTGAATACATACACATACGTATATACATACTTATATAAATTCAAATTTGGCAGGAAATAAAACACGGGGGCCAGTACACATTGGCCGCAAACTTTTGCCGAACGACCCCCCTTGGTATTTTGTGAGGTCGTAGACCGACCCTGGAGGGTAAGAAAAAAACACATTATTCCCGTCGGATAAACCCATTAGGGTCGTTAGATTTGTCCAGATAACGTATTTTCTTATATAAACAATTGTTTGTGAAAAAGTAAATAGACTACGTAATTTAGTATGTGTACAGGGGAAAAAAACTTTTTTTAAGTAATAATTTTTAAATCATGTTTATAATATTTTAAAGAAAAAACAAAACATCACAAAGTATAGCATTCGATTAAATAAAAATTTTGTTATAAATTAAATTATGTAATGTATTGAAATTATACAAGTTAATTCCAAAAGTAAATTTAATATAATATTTGATGTATACTTTTAAGGATACAAGATACCCATGTTTTCGATAAAAAAATAATTTTGCTCCCCAAAATTTTTATTTCTTCATTCGGTACTAATACCTTTTGTCTATCTAACCCGAACATTTCGGACTTCTACGCCGTACGGTTAACCGTTTATTGCCATGTGAAACATGGTACCCCCCGGCAAGTCTTCACTCTACTACGTGGACAGCGGCTATCTTCGAGCGAGTATTACATCATTTATTGCCCGCGAGGCACCATAAACTTTACAGCAATCTAAGGGCCAAGCACTCGTGTACCCGCTGGTGTAGTGACTTTTTCTTTTGTTCTACAAATAAGTGGGATAAACGTTGTTTTCTACCAAGTAAAATTTGATGTCAAACTCCATATAAGGGCATGCGCGTAAAAATTATGAATGGGAAGAGATTCATTGATACGTTTGACCAATCATACAATAGTACAGTAAATCAAAATAATCTGCGATAGGTTGCAACTAACCACGTGTGCTAGGCAGCCATCTTGTTTCTACATAAACAAAACAATCGCCTGTCTTAGTTTGTTTACTTTATTTGCATATACTCTTTTATTTGTTGTTTTAAAGTTATAGAACAACATTAAGTTTAATAATTGAAACTTTGCCTAGAAATGTACTGTTGATTGTCACTGGAACACTATTAAACACTGTTTCGTACGCTTTATTATACTAAGCTGAAACAATGCGTCATGGACATGTCTATCAGTTTGAAGAATGTACTGTCCATCCCCTTTACCCCCTTCATTCCCTTCTCGCCATTCAACCAACGGCCGGTTTATAATCTTGTTACGGCATGCTGTGATAGGCTTGAACGCGTTCATCAGGCTTTACACCGGACTGTATACGACACATGTGTTAATGTGTATGCCCGCCCATCTCTCCTTACAGGGTTTGCTAGCATCGAATGTAAATACTAGATGGGATAGCTGATAAGCATTCACTTAGGCCCTGTACTTGACCCTATCTACACAGACGTATTATTCACGGTTGAATGAACATTGGTAATCTATGGCTCATCGGTTCTTCACGCACTATCCAGGGGTGGGGTGGGGTGAAGGGGCGTGTTTAACCTCAAGCGTTGTACCCAGCGTTGTGTAGTAGGCTATTATCATAAGGCAATAAACTTGTGTAAGCTACAATAGACATTCTATTGACGTGAGAAGACCGACTAACAAACAAAACTTAATCTGGTTTGATGATAGCTGTTCTGAGAATAACAATCGAATGATAGGATGTTTAAGACTTAACAGTCATTAAGTTATTACCTGTTGTATGCATATTTTCTGCTTACGCAGACAAATCTATCTTAAACTTACAACATGAATCAACGCGTATTTTATTAGCCAAATGGTTCTTCCACACATAACAAGAAGTCATTTTCTGTTTGCTATAAGAGGAAACGCACAGTGCCTTTTTCTGCCTTTCTTTTCACGTTTTCTCAACTTTGCATTTTTACTCAAAGTTCAACATTCAAATCGCTAAGGCTTTGGAACCCTTAGTGTAACAGCACTGAAACATTCCACATGCATTTAGCATTATACCATCTACAAAACTACGTTTGTACATTAAGTTTACTACAATACTTTAGAAAATATCAATACTTATGTGACACCACCCCCTAATTTCTGTACATAAATTTACGTAAAAATTTGTAATAAAAATTGAGTACAAACTATCGCAATGAACAAACGTAGAAATGTATAGTTTGGTTTCGTAAATCTAAATCTTTCATCCGCTTTTTAAAATCTCTTATGGGAACAAAGCCTTAGCGATTTGAAAAGGTGTTAGTTTTCACACCTTTTCGCGGTTCCCATGGCAACCAGTACTGCTATTGACGGCCATATATTATTTTTGTCTATAGCCTAACAACTACTAACATATGTACTTATTAAATACCCAGAAATGCGTTAAATTATAAAAAAAAATTCTATCCGTGGTGTCTACCCTTAAGGAAGCCTTTTCAGTTCTAATAACCTAGCGAGTAATAAGTTTGCGAATACTTCGCCAATGGCTGCCTGCATGACTGATGATTACTCAGACTGTTTAAGGCCCTATGCACCACACATAACAGACAATCACCAATTTATATATATATATATATATATATATATATATATATATATATATATATATATATATATATATATATATATATATATACATTTTACGGAGTTTGGGGGGGGGGGGGGGGGGTGACACCATTAAGTGCCGCACCGGGTGACATCCGACCTCGCTGCGCCACTAGATAGGAATATTGAAATTTTGCAAACTAATAATTTGTTTTCAACTAATCCTACTTTATTCCTCTTCTGATATAGATATTAAAATATTAACGACACACGATCTAATTAACAAGCAGCGGCGTTGTGGGCAGCATCAAGGGATATCCAATTTGTAAGGACTCACATGTGATGTACTTTAGATTGGTTAAAACTCTTTTCAAATCTAAATATAGATTAATAGAAAGAAGATAAAGAAAAATTGAAATGTGTCATAATACTCCCGAGCATTGGTTCAATAATTTTAATGTGAAATTAGAACTAAAAGACAACTGCCGAAAATATGTAGTTCATGGTTACATCATCTGTTAGTTCTGGTTTTTTTTAACAATATGTAAATGTTACTGTTTCACCGTCTCTGATATAATGACGAAATATAACAAGTAAAAATTTGGCTACACTACTGTATCGTCTGTACAGAGGCGTAGCGAGGGTGGCGGGGGGTGCGGACCGTACCGGGTGACACCATTTAGGGGGGTGACACCAAGGCAAAAAATAGCAAAATATATTGAGAAAAACTTGAGGGGCGGTGCAAATCGAAAGTTTGAAAGTTTGTCCCCGGGAAGGGTCGCTATGCCTCTGGGGGTGACACCATTAAGTGCCGCACCGGGTGACACCCGACCTCGCTACGCCACTGCGTCTGTATGGCCGAGCTACATCTTGGTAGAATGATCAATATAGAGCAGCGGTTCTTAAACTGTTTGGGTGTACCCAACCCCGCGAGGTTCATTTGCTCATTTACTGAACCCTTCTTAATAATTCTATCGTCCGCACTGACTCAATCTGATCGTGAATTAAAGAGTCCGGGGTGTGTTTTGACCTCAGCTGAACCCCTGAGACAGACTCACCGAACCCCTGGGGTTCCATCGAATCCAGGTTAAGAACCACTGATGTAGGGTAATCTACAGGAATGATGAGTACAATATAATTACATATAACATGCGGGCATGTAGCTTTAGGTTTTGTCGGGCAAGCTCAGTTAATTACATTGTATAATGAAGTTTTATTTTTAAAGGTGACGGATCTGCTTGAACGCTAGAAGAAATGGTCCAGTCCTCTAGCTCAACAAACGCTTAACCAAACACTGATGTTGTCCGTAAGTAAAGTTAAACGCCATTGTGTACAACGTGTGTGATACTCTTTGTTGGTTGTGTACGCGTGTTTTGTGAAGGTTGGGGTGAGAGGCGGGGGGGGGGGGGGGGGATTAAGTGTGACAGATTATATTGACTATAACTTAAAAAGAAACATAAGTATGTAGATTTTCGCTAGGCGAATCAGTCAAAACCCGTCCAAACTTATTTATGTCTTAGAAGGCAGAACAGTGATTTTGAAAGGCCCATAACTCACAATATACAAGTCCTTTAAAAATGTCTGTTTCGTGCCCCTAAACCAAGCTGAAGTAGACTTTAGTAGAGACGTGTACAATGAGCCAATGAGTAGCGGCTGCCATAAGTAGACAAAATTGTGTTCCCACCGCGGAGAGTTAAAAGTTAAATTGAGTGACGTACGGTGTAGGCTAGTCACTAGGCTAAAATTTTCTTTGAAAAAATAAAAAGTTTGAAATAATAATCTTATTCATTTCTAAAATACTATTAAAATATCTTCGTCAATAATAATGATACCTAAGTTCGAGAGACTTAATGTAAATGTAATATGATTTAACACAATAGTGATATACGTGTTAGTAAAAATATTGTTTCTAAAAATTGAAAGTTAACAAATTAGGCATACTCCTGCAACTTATTTTAACGAACGCATTGTAAGTTATTTTTATCAGTTCTTGAAGTACAATTCATACATCGTGAAATGCTAGGCTAAATATTTATTTGTTAACAAACTTATCCGAATTTATGCTGAACCTAAAAAAAATAACTGAGTCTTTTGGTTGAAATAGCGACCATCGTTACAATTAGATTTTTTAAAATATTTGATGACTTCGTTTCTCCCAAAATCGAACGCAACAGAGAAGACTAGTTGTAAAATTATAATTTAAAAAATAACGACCTCCCTAAAATAAATGGCCCAAATATTAGTCAAAATGACGCACTTAATGCAGTATTGAAATGTCATAATGACCTACTTGACCATTGATTGCGTCATTCAAATACCCCTAACCCGAGTGTGTCCTAAATCCAATCATTCCTGGCCGAGCTAAATTTTCTGAACTAATTGAAAAGCCTCATCAACCAGTGACCCAAGTTCGCTAATTACCCATCTCTCCCCACAGATTAGCATGAAGCTAATTAGTTTTTTTTCCAAATTTAGTAAAATAATTATAAAATTAAATTTTCTAATTTATTTGCTAAAACTTGCATTCCTATTTTAAGCTTGACATTAATCAGCTACAACCGTCAAAAGCCTAAACGGAGTCGGCTAAATATCTTAATGAAGGTTTTTATTTTTATTCTTAATTTTAATCATTTTAATGCAACCCAGGGCGGATGAACTAATTAAGGTCGAGTACCTAATAGGCAGGTTTATTTTCTCTACGTTTGCTTTTCATGTAGATCGATATCTTTATATGTAAAAATTTTATTTTAATTTTAAAATTTAAAACTAAAATAGTAATTAAAAAATTCGGGTATAAATGAAACTTGCCCCGTACCTGATAATATCCAGATCATTTTTCTTACCATAAGGTTTGGCGTGGTCGAGTCGGTAAAGTTCATAGACGACCCGACGATAAGTTTCGAGTTCGAACCCTCGGGCAGATGAGGCTCGTTAGCTGGGGACAGCCACTCTTCTAGGAGAGACAACACCAAAATTAAACAACTGCTCCCTTGTAGTTTGTTCTTGTTTGGACAAAGGCTATGGAAGCAAATCCAAAAAGAAAAGCAGGCTGAAATTGGAGTCAACGGCCTATATGGCGCATAACAAGTTGATACGTATATTTAATTGTTTTGGAGGGAATCCCAACACTAAATTTCAGAAAACAAAACCATTAGCAAAAATCGTGTTTATGACCAAGTGTGAGGGTGGGGATTTTTACGAGAGGCCGGACGAATGAGTGCAATAACACACAGTTCAAGTTCAACTATAATTGTTCTTTATTAAAATGATATATATGTTCAAGTTTCTACCTAACTGATCTACACTGTACTATTTACTTCTACTACTGACTGTTCACTATACTACTAACTCCCATGACCAATCCTAACACTAACTGTTCTCTACATTCTACAATCTCACACCTTCTACCTCGCTAGCTAATCATGAACTCCTAACTGTCTACATTCCTCGGCCGTCTCTGACCGCTACCTAATAACTCCTGGCCTATCGCTCTACTGACCCACGCCTCAGTGGTCAGCTGACCGTCCCACGTGACCGGTCAGTCTCTGAATTTTCATTGGTCTACCTCTGACTAACACGCTAAAGCCTATTTCTGCTATCTACCTGGCTTCGACGCAACATTGCGTCATCACATATCTCCCTCCCTTTCTGTAGCTGACAAATTATATTTTTCAGCGTCTGCTACTAATCTAATACATCAACAACTATCTACCTTACTACTGTATTCTATCCCTAACATCAATCATATCAATCAAATACAAAATGGGACAGCACAGTTTACAAAAACATAAAATCTTCTGTCTGTGTTCCTGAAAAAAAAA
Organism: Physella acuta; assembly: GCF_028476545.2. Classification (NCBI taxonomy): domain Eukaryota; kingdom Metazoa; phylum Mollusca; class Gastropoda; family Physidae; genus Physella; species Physella acuta. The sequence continues at coordinate 137,312 of NW_026732138.1, read as the reverse complement.
TGTCATTGTTCTAGTTCTTGTGTAAGTATCCTGACGTCTGTGGTGTCTCTGCTTGCTAATGTATGTCTATGTTTCATGGTATGTGTGAATCCAATCATGTGTAACTCAGTTCTGGCTAGGTTGTCGTGTACTGGCCTTGAGCTAATCTTAGTAGAATGTGTAACTGGTTGAACGGGCTCTGAGAGCAGTGTAAGTGTATGTGTTATGTAATTGCTGGCGAGTTTTGATGTAAATTCCCGTGAGGCGGGTGTAGGCGTAACTTTCGTTGGTCAATGTGATGACGCAACAAACTCAACGCTGGTTGAGACGTCCACGTAGAGTGGTTATACGATGAACTGGAGCTGTCTGATGCGGTGGCGAACAATGACGTAACGTTCCGACGCTGGGAACTTGGACGATGGGTCTTCTACCCTTTGTATGTGCCGACGTAGGTGTACGTAGCTGGCGGTCTGTTATTCAACTCCAGTGCGGGGGGCGAAGCGGTGGCGATGCGTCCGCTGTCTTGACCAGGGCAATTCTCTGTTCAGCAGGGCTGTTCGCTGTCCAGGTAATTCAACGTAATCAGGGCTTCAGGTGGCGGCACTCTTTGAAGTGTCTGCTTCATCTCGTCTCATTCTGTGTAGCGCTGGTGGGTCTGAAATTGTATTACGAGACCATGAGCAATGGTTTTACGTGACTATCTTAGTGCCCGCGCAGACAAGTATTCAGACAGAGGTACCTTCCATTAAATAAAAACCTCAATCCCAAATTTATACGTGCTGAACACTTGTCTGGCGGCATAACAACATTGAGAAAATAACATTACAAATATAACATTACAAAAAATGACCAAATACAAAAAAATCAGTACACTCTAATCTAACAACAATCTGTAAAGCCTAATAAACTCAATAGACGTAAACACTACTAGAGCTTAGAAATAGCTTCACAAAAAGAATAGACATGTGAGTGTATATAATAATCGTGCCGTTTCAAATAACATTTGAACACGTAATCATATAGTGGAGCAGCTCTCACTATCTGACTTCTGACAAAAACTGGCTGGCTTGACTTAATGACTGACTTCACTTTTGACTTCAGTAACTTGACTTATTTCACTTTAACTGACTTCAGTAACTTCACTGACTTCAATTTACGACTTATTTCCCATTCACGATTAACTTTACTTCGACGATTTCAACTACTTCCATTTGCCGACTAACTTGACCTAGACGACAGATTTCACTGACTGACTCAAAAGACTTCACTGACTGACTTAAACTTCGACGACTTAAACGTCTTCACTTTGACTTCAAAGACTTTTCCTTGACTTCAACAACTTCAATATGACTTCAAAGACTTCAATATGACTTCAAAGATTCACTTTGACTTCACTATAACTTCGACGATTTCACTTCTTCACTATGACCTCAACGACTTTAATCTAACTTCAAATACTTTTCTTTGACTGCAACATGACTTCAACTACGTCACTATGACCTCAACTATGACTTCAACAACATTGACTGACTTGACTGACTTCGAATAACTTCTTTGACTTCACGCCAATTTCTCGGCGACTTAGATTCACACAACAAAAAACCTCGACTTGACTTCACTATTATGTTCATTATTCAAATCATTCGTGGGGGCGGTCCGGGTCAAATTCTATCCAGGCATTAATATACCACACTAGGACCGATAGGGCGGGGCTCGGTGTGGACAATTGTGTTGCGAACTTTCACATGGTCTATGATTACCATGCTTGTGTTTGTTTAGGTGTGTTGATGGGGTCATCTGGTTTAAGGCTGACCAGGAGTAACCGTACTGTTTGTCTGCTATCAAATTCCTTGTTACATATTCCTTTGATTCATTGTTTACTGATTTCTCTAATCTCAGCAATCTATTACTGACTGTTTCGTTCTGCAGCCCTAAGTTAAGAACATCTGCACCAATCTCGGTAGTCTTTCTAGAATGATCATCAATAACCTCGTTAACTTTTTCTATCAACTTGTCCGTTTTGAAATGCAATTCGTCTACTTTCGTGTCTACTTGTTCTTTGTCCCGAATACTGGGCTGCTTGTTTATTTGTTGCTTGTGGCTCATAAATTCTACATTAAATTGCTTCACTCCTGTAATGTTGCCTAATATCATATCGTATGGTCCGTTTTTGAAAACAACTGCTTCAACTGTTTTACACGCTGAGGGTGTGGCTATGGTGACTATAGCTGTTGGCCAATCATATGTGCTGCCTCTTGAACTGTGAACACGTTGTGTTCTGCCTGTGTATTGATGGTGTTGTACGAATGTGTTACGTACTGCCACTGTGGAGCATAGTGTATCCCTAATAGATGTGGCGTATCTGTTATTGACGTTTGATGTAAATATGTCTGTTCTTCTACTGGCTTCTGTAAACGATGACATGAATGCTATTCTATTAATCTGTCTATATTTTGGTCTGTTGCGTTGTGCATCTTGTTGGCGTCTATCATAATATCGTATTCTGCAATTTATTTGTTTGTGGCCTGTTCTATTACAATAGTAGCATCTGACACTGTAATTGTGTTTTTGTTGACTGTAGTTAATCTGAATGTTGTGATTTGCGCTATTATGTTTTTGGAGTGTATGTGGTGTTTCACTTTTTGAAGTAGGTATTTCGCTTGCTTCACTGAACGTGTCATCTGAATCTGAGTCGTAGGAATAGTAAAATGTTGTTTGGGCTATCTGGTTGTTATTATTAGTATCTAAACTTTGCACCGTTTCTTGTTTGGCTTGGCAAAGTTCTCTCAATTTTTCTCTTTCTTTACGAATTCTTTCTGTTTCTTCTTTAATTCCGGCAATATATGTTTCTGCTTCTCTTTGTTTCTCTGCTAACTCGGCATCTATCTTTGCATCATATTCTTCTTCAGTCAACAAGGAATCTGGATCTCCGGTTACCTTATAATCTACAATTCTATTGATCAAATCTTCCATAGCATCTGGATCATCTAGAGTTTTTGCGTCAAATTCTTTAACAGTTAATAACCAGTCTCGATTTTCTGTTGTCGTGTATTGTCCAAGCCTAATAATCAATTCATCCAGAATATCTGGATCCTCAATAGTTCTTGAATTGCTTTTCACTTTGACTGTATTCTGAACATTTATATCTAGTAACGAGTTATCAATTCTACCTGACTCTTCTAGGCCTGACTTAAGCTCAGTTTTAGTGCCCACTTCGTACAATGGAGGCATTTTTAAGGGTAGTGTGGTTGAAGAAATAGATAAGAAGGAGGCAGAAAAACCGCTGGCACCAAATATCCAGCACAAGTCTAAACCCAAACGTTTAAAAAATTTTTGGAAGGTACTTATCTTTTTGGACATGTTGACTGTTTCCTTGTGTTGTTAATCCAAACTCGCTCCGGTTGAAGAAACCCGCTGTTGTGTTGAGTTGAAGAAAGCTGTACACCAGATGTACTCCGTCATGAGTAGCTGATATACTTTCTTTCCTGTCCTCGACCCGCGCTCCACCAGTTGTGAGGGTGGGGGTTTTTAAGATGCGTAACGAATGAATCCAATAACACACAGTTCAAGTTCAACTATAATTGTTCTTTATTAAAATGATATATATGTTCAAGTTTCTACCTAACTGATCTACACTGTACTATTTACTTCTACTACTGACTGTTCACTATACTACTAACTCCCATGACCAATCCTAACACTAACTGTTCTCTACATTCTACAATCTCACACCTTCTACCTCGCTAGCTAATCATGAACTCCTAACTGTCTACATTCCTCGGCCGTCTCTGACCGCTACCTAATAACTCCTGGCCTATCGCTCTACTGACCCACGCCTCAGTGGTCAGCTGACCGTCCCACGTGACCGGTCAGTCTCTGAATTTTCATTGGTCTACCTCTGACTAACACGCTAAAGCCTATTTCTGCTATCTACCTGGCTTCGACGCAACATTGCGTCATCACACCAAGCCAGGCCAAGTTATCTTCTAAGTATCTTAACATTTTGGAGAACAAAAAAAAAACTATTGAAACCGTAGCACATTAATAATTTTAAAACTTTTTATAAATTTTATAAATAATGACGCATTATTAAATGCAAAGAAAAATACAATATTTTATATGGCGCTTATAAACATTTTTAAAGCACACCCCTCTTTTAAAACATCAAAACCAGGCTTGCATGAGTATTGTTTTGTCTTTTTATTACATTTTGATTAGGACAAATTTTTACTAGTTTTTGTAAATTTTGATGAATTTTTCAGTGTCACTAAGTTCACCGATGTAAATTTTGATGAAATTTTCTCTGTGACTAGTTTTACGGATGTAAATTTCGGTGCAAGCTAGCGACCAATGTGGTGTGAGGTTGTGACCTTTAGTGCACGCGCGAGATTTTTGTCGTGAGTACATGTTAAACTAACCGGAAGAGGTGGATATATCTCAAGCAGGTTTCTGCATGTTCGCATATGGTCAATGGTGCGTGGGTCATTTAAGGACTTCATTAAATGTGTGGATGAGTAGTGTGAGGGAGTGGGGGAGTAGTGTAGGGGTGGGGGAGTAGTGTGGTGGTGGGGGAATAGTGTGAGGGAGTAGTGGGGGTGCGTATTGTGTGGGGGGGGGGAGTAGTAAGGGAGTAGTGGGGATGAGTACTGTGGGGGTATGGGAGAGTAATGGGGGGAGTGGGGAATAGTGGGGGGTGGGGGAGTAGTGTGGAGATGGGAAAGTAGTGTTGGGGCGTGGAAGTAGTTTGGGGGTGGGGGAGTATAGTGGGGGTGGGGGAATAGTGTTATGGAGTAGTGTTAGGGAGTAGTTGGGATGAGTAGTGTCGGGGAGTGAGGGAGTGGGGGAGTAGGGGGGAGTAGTATGGGGGAGTGGGGATGAGTAGTGTGGGGGAGTGTGAGGAGTAGTATGTGTGAGTAGTGTGCGTGAGTGAAGTTGGTCAGTTAACGTGGGTGAGTACGAGATGTCTTTCACTCCGCGGTGAGTGCGAGATTCAGGGATTAAAGTTAATCTCTAGGTCAGCTCGAATGTCACGTACATGTCAGTCACCCACGATGACTTAAGTCAGGTACTTGTCAGTCACACACGATGACCTTAGGTTTAATAGATTGCATAAGCAGATTAAATAGGTCAGACAAGGACAGACGATAGTTTTTAAATGCTTGAGTGCAAACGAACCGGAAACAGATTTTTGACAAACTTTATCTGTGACTGTGAAATTAAGGCCAAGTCTGGAAGGATAAAAATTGTTTGGTTTTCAAATAGTTGATACCTGAGTACAGATATGGTCGATGTAACATTGTGTATAGTGGTGTTGCTGGTGTTGGTGGTGTCGGGCGTTGTTAGTGGTGGTGGTGGAGGTGGTGGTGGAGTTGTTGATGGTTGTGTCAAGTATCTAGTTGTGTTGTTGGAGTGATATGGTGTAGGTGTTGTTGTTGGTGGTGGTGGTTTCATTAGTTGCTGTTGGTGGAGTCAGGTTGTGTTGGTGTTGGTAAAGTGGTAGAGTCATTTGATGTTGTTGACGTCGGATGGTGTTGCGGAGTCAGATAGTTTCGGAAGAGTAAGATTTTGGCGTCAGGTAATGATAGCGGAGTCAGATTATAAAGGAGATAATGAGTCATGTAGCGGAGTCAGGTAATTTCACTGGCGTCAGATAGTGTTACTGGTGATAGATAATGTGTCCGTCTGACCGTAAGATAAATAGGGAAACAAATACAACATGGAGTCAGCGTCATAAGCGAGACGCCACTTCTGTGCTCGACGCTCCCACACTGGGCAGCCCATCTAATTTCGTCGTCAAGGATCCATCCTATAATTGATTGCTACTTAATTACTAATTAACTGATCTCCGGTAATGTCCGATCGATTAGGTACAAGTTTGAGATGTGACGTCACGCTATATACCCAGCGTTTTCACGGGCAGGCTGTTATGGTAGCACTGCTACATGTATGCTACATGTGTGCTACATGTGTGCTACGTGTGCTACCACGGTGTAGGTAGCACTGCTACATGTATGCTACATGTGTGCTACATGTGTGCTACATGTGCTACCGTTGTGTTGGCAGCATTGTTACATGCGAGTTGCTATTTTGTACGTAGCACTGTTACATGTTTGCTACAATTGTGTAGGTACTACTGTATGTATGCTATTATTTTGCAGGTAGCTTTACTACACATGAGTTGCTACTTTGTACGTAGCACTGTTACATATTTGCTACCATATTGATCGTGTAGCCAAGAAAATGTGCTCATGTGTAAAAAAAAAAACATGACGTGACGATGATTGTGTCGGTTTTAAACATAGACAGGAAAAGATCATCTTATCGCGTTATGCAGTGTACACCTTGTATCTGTGGTGTTCTCTATGTCTACCAGACTCACTGCATTCTCTGTGTATATTTCTTTTCGCATAAAGATTGAGTGTTGCAGATTTAAATGCTTAAGTTAACAAATTGTGTTTTTTAGAACGTGGTCTTGGTAGGAGGGAGGTGGGGGGGGGGGGGGGGGGGGGGTCTGAGCTTATATGGTGAGGGAAGTGTGGTGTATACATCGGTTTGATATTCGAGATGTCTTTCACAAATCACCACATAGATCACCACATAGATCACCACATAGATTAGCGCACTGGAGTTAATCTGGTCACCACACAGATCAGTCTATGGTAGGTAAGCTGGCGTACCCATACAATTGTCTACCGTAGATTTAATCTGATCATCTGCTCCGTACGTCTATAAATAGATTTCCGATACCGCAGTATCTGGTTACCGTAAAAAAAAATCAGATTGTTCAATGAAGCGGAACGGGTGTATTGTTGTGGTCCAGATCTCCGACCCCCGGGGCACACTGGCCCACATTGTTCACGTGGTGATTACAGATACGGCGTGCTAGACACGGGGACAGGCGGGGGTCCCAAACACGGGGACAGGCGGGGGTCCCAAACACGGGGACAGGCGGGGGTCCCAAACACGGGGACAGGCGGGGGTCCCAAACACGGGGACAGGCGGGGGTCCCAGACACGGGGACAGGCGGGGGTCCCAAACACGGGGTACTAGACACAGGGACAGGCGGGGGTCCCAAACACGGGGACAGGCGGGGGTCCCAAACACGGGGTGCTAGACACGGGGACAGGCGGGGGTCCCAAACACGGGGACAGGCGGGGGTCCCAAACACGGGGACAGGCGGGGGTCCCAAACACGGGGTGCTAGACACGGGGACAGGCGGGGGTCCCAAACACGGGGACAGGCGGGGGTCCCAAACACGGGGACAGGCGGGGGTCCCAAACACGGGGTGCTAGACACGGGAACAGGCGGGGGTCCCAAACACGGGGACAAGCGGGGCTCCCAAACACGGGGTGCTAGACACGGGGACAGGCGGGGGTCCCAAACACGGGGACAGGCGGGGGTCCCAAACACGGGGTGCTAGACACGGGGACAGGCGGGGGTCCCAAACACGGGGACAGGCGGGGGTCCTAGACACGGAAACAGGCGGGGGTCTCAGGCACGGGCTGCTAGACACGGGGACAGGCGGGGGTCCCAGGTACATGGTCCTAGACACATGGACAGGCGGGGCCCAGACCCCTCTTTACCCCGTGTTCTTTAATTACGGCGCTGATTGCCAATCAATAACCTTTGATTGTAGCGCCGTGCCGTTGTAGCCTTGTTGTTGTACTTGGTGGCACTACAGGCCACGCCAGGGAGATATGTCAATTGTTATCCTTCTTTTTTCGGATAGTAAAAACACTAATTGGATATTTTCAAAGCTGTGTCTATTTCCTTAATAAGCATAATATTATAACGTTGTCTTACTGATACTTTAAACAGAATGTTAATTTGGCTTCAATATCCAATCTAAATATCAATGTTATTTGGAGGTAAGTTGATTTTATTTATACACAACTTTATAGTTCACGCATTAGGTAATATTATTTAATACATTTTGACTACATTTTTACAACAGAGGAAACTAAAGTAACATTTACAGATACGACTGACATTCGACCAGGTGAAGTAGATTTTACCTGTTTATAAGGTCAGTTTTATACCCAGACACTGTTACACGCCAGGTACTCATTAGTGCTGGGTGAACTCAGGGAACCAAACTATAGACTATAGGCTAACAATGTGTGCACTCTACCAGCTGGACCTCACCATGCCGTTTAATTTTACAAGTAACATCATAATAAACACGACAATAGTTTACATGAACGTGAAAATTTACTTCAATGAAGTTACGAGATACATATAGACTTCGAATTAATCGGCAAGCAATAAAAAAAAACTAGTCATTATAATCGATTAAATATCTACGCATGATTCGCTCCAATCAATACCGAAACGATTGATTAAAGCATGAACGCTTGTACACTTGACAAGAGCCGATCAGTAATGTCTGATTTTTTTAATTGAGCTTCTACGACTTAATGGTGTTGTACATCGCTGGTTTGATAGACTGGTGTTCTAGGTGGTCTAGGGGTCCGTGCTATTGTAACGTCAACATAGCACGAACCACAAGCACACATTGTGTTGTGCTGATGACTCGTTGTGTTATCGGTCTTGTTGTGGTAGCGGTGGTGAGGTGAGTGAATTTATCTTACGAAAATTAATATGTTAATTTTCGTAATTAGAATTAAAATATTCTTTAAGTAAATAGGATATAAGTATGTTTATATAAAAGATATATAATCGTTTTCTTTGTATTTCAATGAGCGTCTTGGTTTAATGTTTGAATGCGATAGAACTTAATACAAAATGTTTGATTTATTTAAATTCGCATTCAGAATAGACAGGATTATGTCAGATGTTTACGAGTAAAACACACGGAACAGATTATAGACATTGCGTTGATCGTTACAGGATTATGTCAAGTTATTACAAGTAAAACACGCAGAACAAAATATAGATATTTAAGTTGAGAATTTTAGTTGGTTGTTAATCAAGAGATAACTTGATGATTGCATTAGACGTTTTTTTTACTCTAATCGTTTCAAGTAACCTTAATGCTAATTAAAATAGTGGAACTTTAAATTTTCCCGGGGTTGGGGAAATTAGTAAAAATATATATTTTTTATTTAAATTATTTTTTTTGGGGGGGGGGGGGGGGGTAGGCGTGTTTCTGGTAGGGGTAAATACAGTCCTCCCCCCCCCCCCAAGAGATGCATTAAAGAAACTATGAGCAGTTCTAAAATTCTAGCTAGTTTGGTGTCGCCCCCCCCCCCCTTCAATCTTGGACTGTGTCATTGTGTGCTTACAAAATTGTATAGCTTTAAAGGGATCTTGAATTAACTTGATAGTTTCTCACATACGTTGCCAATTTTTTATTTTGGTGTCACCCCCCCCCCCATACAATCTATGACGGTGTTATTGTGTGCTTACAAAGTTGGATTGCTTTAAGGGGATCTTGAATTAACTTGATAGAGTTTCTCACATACGTTGCCAATTTTTTTATTTTGGTGTCATCTCCTCCCACCCCCCACCCCCCGACTCCTGGGTGTGTCCACACCATCGACTTGTTACACCACTGCCACACCATCTGTTGCCTCTGTTGAGTACAGTATTGCTTCTATGTTAATAAATATTAAACTGCCACACTGGACGAACCTCTCAACCCCTCCACCCCCCCCCCCCCCACCCACACACACCCCATCCCATTATTCAGAGCTATGGTGAATACCTCCCCTTCAGTGATCCTACAATAAACAGGACATCGAAAAACACTCGGCAATCAGACGGCTCTCATCCATAAACACGGCTGATAAATAATTTAAAGTGGTTCTCTCTCAACAATGTCGCTGGGATTCTCAGTGGAACTGTTGGCGAGATTAGCGTCGCATCGCCTAATCCAATAACTTGGTCTAATCCAGTTGTGTACATGACTGGGTCTAATCCAGATGTGTACATGACTGGGTCTAATCCAGTTGTGTACATGACTGGGTCTAATCCAGTTGTGTACATGACTTGGTCTAATCCAGTTGTGTACATGACTTGATCTAATCCAGTTATGTACATGACTCGGTCTAATCTAGTTGTGTACATGACTCGGTCTAATCTAGTTGTGTACATGACTCGGTCTAATCCACTTGTGTACATGAATCGGTCTAATCCAGTTGTGTACATGACTTGATCTAATCCAGTTGTGTACATGACTCGGTCTAATCCAGTTGTGTACATGACTGGGTCTAATCCAGGTGTGTACATGACTGGGGCTAATCCAGATGTGTACATGACTGGGGCTAATCCAGTTGTGTATATGACTGGGGCTAATCCAGTTGTGTACAAGACTGGGTCTAATCTAGTTGTGTACATGACTTGATCTAATCCAGTTGTGTACATGACTCGGTCTAATCTAGTTGTGTACATGACTCGGTCTAATCTAGTTGTGTACATGACTCGGTCTAATCCACTTGTGTACATGAATCGGTCTAATCCAGTTGTGTACATGACTTGATCTAATCCAGTTGTGTACATGACTCGGTCTAATCCAGTTGTGTACATGACTGGGTCTAATCCAGGTGTGTACATGACTGGGGCTAATCCAGATGTGTACATGACTGGGGCTAATCCAGTTGTGTATATGACTGGGGCTAATCCAGTTGTGTACAAGACTGGGTCTAATCTAGTTGTGTACATGACTGGGTCTAATCAAGTTGTGTACATGACTGTGTCTAATCCAGTTGTGTACATGACTGGGTCTAATCCAGTTGTGTACATGACTGGGTCTAATCCAGTTGTGTACATGACTGGGTCTAATCCAGTTGTGTACATGACTTTGTCTAATCTATTTGTGTACATGACTGAGTCTAATCCAATTGTGTACATGACTGTGTCTAATCCAGTTGTGTTTGCATGAAGACCATAAAGCGGAAAAAAGTAAGAGCATGGAGAAGAGACAGAGGCGGGTCTTTACAAACTGAAACCTTGAAAATGTGGAGTTCCATCACAGACTGTAATATTATTAAATTAGTATACTCTACTTCTAGAGTTACATGTATATATATATATATATATATATATATATATATATATATATATATATATATATATATATATATATATATATATATATATGCGTGTGTGTTGTGTGTATGTGAGTGTGTGTGTGTGTGTTTCTGGCAATGTATAAGACATTCTATAGAACACCTTAGCAATCTATACGATCCTTGAAATGTCTACATTATCCTATATTTTTCCTAGGGATGACATAAAATGACTTGTCATTATAGAGTGGCAAGAACTGCTCAGGTTAAGTGTGAAATGCGCATTATGGAAAAGTATTACTCTATCCCTAACTCTAACCCTAATTCTACACTCTTCTCTATGCCTATTAGTGATTTAGGTCTTCTATAGAATGACGAGAAAATGTTTGTAATTGGAAGTATTTCGTACTCTGGTGACCCTTTTCGGCAATGTATACATTGCCTAGGTATTCTATAGAATGCCGATTTTTATATATTGCCGGTGACGTATAAACTTTTAACAATTTTAGTTATTTTATAAGTTTAGGCACATTGCAATTTTGAAAAAAAGTTAGAGCTGTTTAACGTTGAATATTAATTTGTTTTTTGTTTTTTTTTAAGAAAATTATTTTTTAAAAAAATCCTTAACCCAGTGGAGGCAACTTATAACTATTATTAAAAAACAGATACCAATAGATAAAATCAACCACAATAAAAAAATGTAAAAATAAAAATAGTAATAATTAATACATCGGTATTATAATTTAATTTGATTATTTTTTATTCAGTAGTTTTTAGAATTAAATTTTATAATTTGAGTATAGTTTAAATCTAAAACCGGTAGCTTTATCAAATACCTAATTTTAATAAATTGTGAAGGTACTTCATTTAGATTTAATTAATGTAACTGACTGATGTAAAAACAGTTGATTAAAAATCTAGTGAAATCTACCCCTTCCTCTCTCCCCCTCTATCCACTTTACCCCCAGACATGATAACCCCACAATCCCTTAAACCAGGGGTCGGCAACCTGCGGCTCGCGAGCCGCAAGCGGCTCTTTTGGTGTCCAGTTGCGGCTCTTCAGCTCCATGCACAAATATTAATAATTATTTTATTTTCAAAACTCATAAAAATATTAGTCTGCAACATTCGGTAATAAACGATATAACATAAGATATAAACAATAAACATTTACTATTATATTCGAATATTTAGTTACTCCCTATCTCAATGTACTTCCTATTACATTGGTCATTCCGAATTTAAACATTCAACTTCATAGTGAATATCACAAAGAAACTAAACCAGCTAAGTGTAAAACTGAAAGGAAAATCCAGCCTATAAATTGCTTGAAGAAGTGGTTTGTTTCGAAAATACTTCTTTGTTGAATACATGGTGAGCGGTAAATTACTTAATTACGAAAAAATCTGTAAAAATATCGTTATAAAACCAATGCTACTACTCAATCACTTCTGCATTAGTATAAACAAAATGACGTATGTTTTCACTGAGAGATTTGAGCTATTCAAAACAAATGCAAGTACTCTGACGTTCATAGTAGATCCTTTCAACACAAATCAACACAAATCCAAATGAGATTATTTCATATAATCAAAGCCATTTATTCTAAATTATATATATATATATATAGTATGATATATGTTTAGGATTATATATATAGTATGATATATGTTTAGGATTATATATATATATATATATATATATATATATATATATATATATATATATATATATATATATATATATATATATATAAAATCCTAAACAAATATACTATTGACATAAAAATGTTAGTGGCTCTTTAAAAACCGGGTGATGTTGTAAATTGTAACTTTTGGCTCTTTCGGCTCAAAAGGTTGCCGACCCCTGCCTTAAACTGTTCCAACGACCCCACCACCCACCGCAACATCAATATCCTGAACTTATTTAAAGTTCTAAATCTTGTCTCTTTCCCCTTATCTTTCACACTGCAACCTTTTGAAAACTCAATGCGACCACTACAACACCCTTTCAACTAGTCAACTTAAGTTGTTTCCCTACATAGAAAATGCTTCACTGTCCCATTGACCCTCTGAAAAATTTCCTTTCCTCTCCCCACCCAGACTTCTGACACTTTCATTTGACCTTCACCCCTTTTACTGTCATCCTTTGCAATTTTTTTTATAATCAAATACATGACATGTAAATATTCATTATGTACATTTGCAAAACCTTTCGTTTTCATTTGGTGTTCAAAATTATGTTAAAAAATTTGATGTTGATGTACTTGTTTTAATTGCAAATAAAAGTATTTAAAAAAAAAAAAAAAAAAAAAAAAAAAAAATTAAATTAAAAATCTAGTGACAATTTAAGCGCAATTTCCTTATTTTTGTACCCTATTAATTTATTTATAATTTATATGAGAGTGATAGGGAGTTTCAACTACAAGGTTTTGTTTCGCTAGGCCTAATCATTTTTTCACATTTTTTAAAAACATTAGTTATATGACTAAAAACCATTGCGCGCCTACTGAACGTGATGGCGCAGCCATTGAACGTGATGGCGCAGCTATTGAACGTGATGACGCGTGTGGTGTGGTTGGATAAACATGCCTACTAATTCGGTCCAAATTGCTATATACTACTGTAGTGTATTATGTATAATGTAACTTTAAAAAATTGTTTGTGACCGAACGAAAGAATATTTTTGAAAACTTTCTTCTGCAATATTGTTCTAAATTATTGCAGGAATCGATTGGTAAATGTTTCAAGTCGCTACGTGGTCTGGTTGCCGAGATATAGCCAAAAACTGCATTTTTTCGAGGTTTTTTGGCTTTTCCGTGAAATCCAGGAAGGAATTCCGGAATTTTTTTGGCCCACTATCATCCTCGTAAATTTGCTTTTGGAACTAGTCCTCGATATTGCTTCGTTGAGGAGGAGATACGACTTAAAGCTGCGAACACACATCCATTCATACATCCAGAAATGACGAGTTAATAAACGCAATTCTCCAGAATGGAAATTGCGCTAAAAATTGTTTTATTATCCCTCACCTTATCAATTGTATGTAAATTTTGTTGCTGTAAATCCTTGATTGTTTCTACAGGCTAATGCAGGGGTTGGCAACGTGCGGCTCTTTTGATGTCGAGATGTGGCTCTTCAGCTCCATACACAAATATTAATAATTGTTTTATTTTATTTTCAAAACTCATAAAAATATTGTTCTGCAACATTCGGTAATGAACGATAAAATAAAAAACATAAACAATAAGCAATCGCTATTCTATTAGAATATTTAGTTACACCATATTTCAATGTACTTCCTATTAACTTGTCTATCCCAAATTGCAACATTCAACTTCATGGTGGAGATTACAAAGAAAATAACGAGCTAAATGTAAAACTGCAAGGAAAGGAAAACCCAGCCTATACCTTGCTTGAAGAAGAGGATTGTTTCGAAAAAAAAATTACTTCATTTTGTTGAAGACCCGGAGAGCGGTAAATTACTTTATTTCGAAAAATTTGAAAAAAATATCACGATAAACCAAAGCTACTATTAACATGAATCACTTCAGCATTGCTATAAACAAAATGAAGGATGAGTTCACTGAGAGATTTGAGCAATTCAAAAGAAATGCAAACACTCTGACGTTCATAGCCATAGTACATTCTCTCAACACAAAAACAAATGAGATTAACTTTGAGCTATTTGGAATTGATGCTGGTTCGCTTGAAATTAAACTGCTAGATTTGAAAACCAAACATTTGTGGAGCGGTAAGTTCACAAATCTCAAGAGCAAGTTAGATGATTTGGAGGTCCAGTAAAACATGCACGTTTCACTGTACAACTGGACATTTCAACAAAAAGTTGAGGCCATACTATGTGACGCATGGAATAGTCTTGCAGGATGCTATAGTAAGGTGAAGAATTTGGCATTTGGAGTGCTGACGATCTTCGGTTCAACATATTCATGCGAGCAAGCGTTTTCTTGCATGAATTTATATAATACAAAGTATATAAGCCATCTAACAAATAAAAATCTAGAGGCATTTTTGAAACTGAAAACAAGTTATTAGCCAGATTTAAACAAACTTTCAAAAGGCATGCAAGGCGAAACTGTTGTAGATATTTTTCAATAATTAGAGTCATATAGGGGCCTACTTCGATTACTGATTTTATTATTCAAGCAGAGCTAGACGAAACACTTTAATACTTCTTTTCTGCGGAACATGTGTGCATGTATTTGAATAAATATTATTTCAAATTTAAAGATATATATATATATATATATATATATATATATATATATATATATATATATATATATATATATATAATCCTAATCAAATATCGTAGAATTGAAAGAAAAATGTTAGTGGCTCTTTAAAAACTGGGATATTTGGTAAATTGTAACTTTTGGCTGTTCCTTCCCAAAAGGTCGCCGACCCCTGGGCTAATGCATACACACATATATTTATTGTATTTTTTAAAATTGTAAATAAAAGTTTTTTTTTAAATTAGAAAAACAAACAAATGTTTTAATACAAACCTGTTGGGGGAGTGCTGTTTGAAGTGAATAATGTTTGATTGGATGTGTCTCATTGTACTCTACATAGCATTCAGGCTGATTATAATATTCTTTTCTTAAATCCCAACTTTATTTCAGTCCATCCTACCCCCTAAACCCACCCAACAAAAAAAATACTCATAATTTTTTTTCTTCACATTGCATTTTCGGGTTTATAAATAAAATTGTAATTAGAAGTTTTTGTATTATGTATACGCAAACAACCTTAAATGAATAAAAGTACATATCAGAAAGAAATATTACTATTGTAAATATGTATCAGTCCTCACAAGCCGATGAAAACTGTATTGCAGTTTTCATCATCGACTTATGTCTTATGAGAACTGATAAATATTTACAATAGCACAACCTAACTAATAAATAATTTGAAATCTTTTGTTTTTTCAGTTGACCCCGTCCAGTTGACAAGAAAGTGAAGTTGAGAATGTTCAAGTTTCAATGTTTCAAAATGTGTAGTTTTAAATATATAAATTTTCCGCCATCTTGAAAAAAAAACCGGAAAATTTAAATTGTTGATTGTGATAAATTAAAGCCTCCGACATTTTTTTCAAATACAAATATACAAACATACAAACAACTGTCCAAAATGGCACAAGCTCAGGATTTGAGAAAATCTGGCACAGTGTCGGTTCCAGAGGCATGGGACGATGAGGTGGACACGTCCACCACACGGAACATCGACATGAAGCAACACCTGAGCGTCAAACACGCCCTCCCCAAGACCAGACTGACCAACACCATCTTGTACGAGAACTCCAGCCACGACAGGCACCTGGCTTTACAGGTAAGTAACACCTGGACGTGACGGTAAATCAGACCTGGACATGACAGTAAGTCACACCTGGTCGGCACCTGGACATGACAGTAAGTCACACCTGGTCGGCACCTGGACATGACAGTAAGTCACACCTGGTCGTCACCTGGACATGACAGTAAGTCACACCTGGACATGACAGTAAGTCACACCTGGTCAGCACCTGGACATGACAGTAAGTCACACCTGGTCAGCACCTGGACATGACAGTGTCACACCTGGTCGGCATCTGGACCTGACAGTAAGTCACACCTGGTCGCCACCTGGACATGACAGTGTCACACCTGGTCGCCACCTGAACATGACAGTAAGTCGCACCTAGTCAGCACCTTGACATGACAGTGTCACACCTGGTCGCCACCTGGACATGACAGTACGTCACACCTAGTCACACCTAGACGTGACAGTAAATCACATAGCTTATCCTGACTCATACACCAAACAATTGTTTTAATGTTTTAACCACCTCCCCCCCCCCCCCACCTCCCCCCCCCCCCCCCCAGCTGGCGTCCATTGAGCGGCGCAAGGAAAGGACCATGTTCTCCCTGGACATGAGCCGGCGGACGTTCGTCAAGGAGCAGGAGAAAAAACGCCGGCAGTGGATGCGTGAGGACGAGATGAGGCTGTCCGGCCTGAACCTGCCGGTCCTGCCGCCGGCCGTCGTCGAGAGATGTCCCAGTGTCCAGATTTTGTGTCACTGCCGGTTTAACAATGTTAGTTTTGTGATTTTTCTTTGTTATCTCCCTTGGTCTCACATATTCACTCCCCTTGTACGATGAATTTATTTTTTTTTACTTTAAATCTTGTTTTAGATCTGGTATAATTAATCTTAATTATTTATCTAAATATATTATCCCTAGATTTAACATCATGGTTGAGTGTTAGAGCATACGCCTGCTGACCCGAAAGTCTATAGTTTTGTTTCCAAATAAAGTGTACCGAAAGAAAATTAAAGTTGGTCATCCTATAATATAAGTCATCTGCCTGAACTTTCGAAAGCGGGACTTTCGGGTTAGCAAGGTGCCAACTACCTAGGTCAGAGGCGTAGCGAGGGAGGGGGGGGGGCACATGTCCCCGGGCGCCGACCTTAGGGGCGCCAAAATAGGTTAGAAAAACGAATTGAAAGTTTGAGGGGGGGGGGGTGCAAATCGAAAGTTTGAGGGGGGTGCACATCGAAAGTTTGAGGGGGGTGGGGTGCAAATCGAAAGTTTGTCTCCGGGAAGGGTCGCTACGCCTCTGACCTAGGTCATATCTGAGAAGTACATATACCCACCCACACACTCCCCCCACCCACACGAGGATGTTCCGCTACAGATAAAAAGCCCTGTCCCAATAACGTAGCCCTAATATGAGCAAGTGTTTTCATTTTTCCCCCAGGCCAAGTCCGGCAACAGCCCACGAAGGCAACCCATTCTCCCGATGCTGAAGATCAGAAAAGAGCGGACCGATATCGTCCTACACCGGAACAAGACGTTCATCACGCACCTGCCGACCTTCGTGACCGTGGACCGCCAGATCGAGGCTGTGTTTGACCTGTATCGAGGCAAGACCTACCTGGACCGGGACTTCCCCAGCCATGACGTCAGGTTTAGACGTCTGCTAGAGGGGCAGGAGAAGCGGAAACAGCAGAAAGAAAATTTGTGGCGCAGTTTGTTGTGATGTTCTGTGGAGTGGCGCGTCTTGATTTATATAAAAAACAACTGGTACAAAAAAAGTTTGTCCAAAGACCAACAAAATATAGTGTGAATAAATGTACAAATTGTAAAGTACATTTCAAAATAAATTGTTTTTCTTCGTCTCAAAATGTTTTACTTTAAATTTTGTAAACTTCCATACATAGATCTCAGATTTCTGTGCTATTGTTTATATCTGAGAGGTTGTCCACGTATTGTATAGCAAGAAGGTCCTAGGTTGGTTGTTTATAATTGTTATATGCTGTGGTTGTAGGCTATAGATCATTGTTGTGTAACACAGCCTTTGCTTTTCACTTTCCTGTTTTGTTCAAACATTAAACATAACTTTAAACCTGCTTAAAAAAACAGACATCTCATTCATGAACATAAGAAGAAATAAAAACACAACAAAGATAGTTCGGAATGTATTTGTCTCCTTACATTGATCAATACAGTTACAAGCTCGCCAGAACAATCTTTGAAATTCTTGCAACACTTTTAAAAAGTAAATATAAGCTGATGCTACATGACTGAATCTATATTACATGAAGCTTTTCATTACGATATAGGACTAGAAAATAACAAGTAGAAAATGAACCTTCAACAGATGAAAAATATTTCAGACCAGACTAGAAACAATCAACAAGATTGACTGGATTATAAGGAAAAATAAAAATCTCATGGGATTCTTGAAGGCAATAAAACAACATCTGAACAAGCAGATAAACAAAATGTACATCCTTACCAGCATTTATACATGCACTGGAAGATCATTATATTCCAACAAATGCAATACAAGTTTTAAAATACATTCTATATCTAATAATATGATAGTTTTTTTAGAAAATCATATTAATAGTTGATCTCTCTAAAAAATATAAGATTTTTCTAAAGGCAATAAAAGAATAATTTTTTAAAAAAGTATAAATAACTTTTCATTGAGTAGTTTCCCCTTAACTTCAATCCAAGTCTCTCAACAAGTTTAGGATGAGAAAATATTAAACAAATTTCAAATGCCTTTAAAAAAGATGCAAATAGATTTTACACTGATTTTTTACTAAGAAAAACCCCATTTTAAATTTGATTTTGCCAAAAATCTGTTTGAAAAATAATTCTTCAATAATAATAATTCACAACAAAAATAAATTATAATTATATAAAAATATTTTGACTAAAATACACTGCTGAATGTATAGCAGAGGTTATCTTACATGTCAGTTGTTCAAAGGTACAAGTTCAGCAATGTCAGGCTGTTGTACAAACAAGTTCAGCAATGTCAGGCTGTTGTACAAACAAGTTCAGCAATGTCAGGCTGTTGTACAAACAAGTTCAGCAATGTCAGGCTGTTGTACAAACAAGTTCAACAATGTCAGGCTGTTGTACAAACAAGTTCAGCAATGTCAGGCTGTTGTACAAACAAGTTCAGCAATGTCAGGCTGTTGTACAAGTTCAGCAATGTCAGGCTGTTGTGCAAACAAGTTCAGCAATGTCAGGCTGTTGTACAAGTTCAGCAATGTCAGGCTGTTGTACAAACAAGTTCAGCAATGTCAGGCTGTTGTACAAACAAGTTCAGCAATGTCAGGTTGTTGTACAAACAAGTTCAACAATGTCAGGCTGTTGTACAAACAAGTTCAGCAATGTCAGGCTGTTGTACAAGTTCAGCAATGTCAGGCTGTTGTACAAACAAGTTCAGCAATGTCAGGCTGTTGTACAAGTTCAGCAATGTCAGGCTGTTGTACAAACAAGTTCAGCAATGTCAGGCTGTTGTACTAGTTCAACAATGTCAGGCTGTTGTACAAGTTCAGCAATGTCAGGTTGTTGTACAAACAAGTTCAGCAATGTCAGGCTGTTGTACAAACAAGTTCAGCAATGTCAGGCTGTTGTACAAACAAGTTCAACAATGTCAGGCTGTTGTACAAACAAGTTCAGCAATGTCAGGCTGTTGTACAAACAAGTTCAACAATGTTAGGCTGTTGTACAAACAAGTTCAGCAATGTCAGGCTGTTGTACAAACAAGTTCAGCAATGTCAGGCTGTTGTACAAACAAGTTCAACAATGTCAGGCTGTTGTACAAACAAGTTCAGCAATGTCAGGCTGTTGTACAAACAAGTTCAACAATGTTAGGCTGTTGTACAAACAAGTTCAGCAATGTCAGGCTGTTGTACAAACAAGTTCAACAATGTTAGGCTGTTGTACAAACAAGTTCAGCAATGTCAGGCTGTTGTACAAACAAGTTCAGCAATGTCAGGCTGTTGTACAAACAAGTTCAGCAATGTCAGGCTGTTGTACAAACAAGTTCAACAATGTCAGGCTGTTGTACAAACAAGTTCAGCAATGTCAGGCTGTTGTACAAACAAGTTCAGCAATGTCAGGCTGTTGTACAAACAAGTTCAGCAATGTCAGGCTGTTGTACAAACAAGTTCAGCAATGTCAGGCTGTTGTACAAACAAGTTCAGCAATGTCAGGCTGTTGTACAAACAAGTTCAGCAATGTCAGGTTGTTGTACAAACAAGTATGTCAGGATAGTATGTAAACAAACATGTGATAACTTAAACAAAATCAACAGTTACATCACGGATTTTTAAAATATTTTCTCAAAACATTTTTGACAAGAAAAACCAGTGATAATTTGGAAGACAACATTTTCAACATTTGAAAACACAAAATAAATATTTTAAATTCAATAATAATTTTCTAATCCATATTTATAATTAAATAGTATCTAAAAATAGTAGTAATATATATCAGAGAAAGGAATGCACACAACTTAGCTAAACAAAAAACCTCATGCTAATAATAAAAACGCACTCTAACACAAAAGTTAAAATCTTTGTATTAAAATAAAAGCTTCCATTGTACAATCTTACTAGCACTGATTTCATTAAGTCAAAATTGGGAAATTAACAAAGTAAGCAAGGGACACAGACTAGGAAGAATAAAGGGATATAATCACCGCAATGTAATATATGTCAAAAATCATTAAAATCAAGGGATATAATAAGTAGAATCAAGGGATATAATTAGTCATATCAGGATATATAATCATTAATATCAAGCCATATAATCTGTAGGATAAAAAAATATAATCTGTACAATCAGGGTAAATAATCAGAAGAATTAAGGACAATAACTATTCAGTACAATCAAAGGATACAGTGGATACAACAACACATATCAAAGGATATAGTGGATACAACACATATCAAAGGATACAGTGGATACAACAACACATATCAAAGGATACAGTGGATACAACAACACATATCAAACGATACAGTGGATACAACAACACATATCAAACGATACAGTGGATACAACATCACATATCAAAGGATACAGTGGATACAACAACACATATCAAACGATACAGTGGATACAACATCACATATCAAAGGATACAGTGGATACAACAACACATATCAAACGATACAGTGGATACAACAACACATATCAAAGGATACAGTGGATACAACAACACATATCAAAGGATACAGTGGATACAACAACACATATCAAAGGATACAGTGGATACAACAACACATATCAAAGGATACAGTGGATACAACAACACATATCAAACGATACAGTGGATACAACAACACATATCAAAGGATACAGTGGATACAACAACAAATATCAAAGGATACAGTGGATACAACAACACATACCAAACAAGCACTACAAAATCTTTCTTATGTACCAGTTATTTAAGTCTATGTGTGCCACAGGGGTAGAGGACCATAACACTATAAAATGTATAGATATATGTATGATACATCACAGGGTTCATAACAGAGCTGAACAGAAACTTTGTAAATGCAGAACAAATGAAACAATAGTCAACAACAACAACATGTTTCCAAGGCAACAGTGTGGCTGGTACCATGTTAACCAAATAGTGGACCAGCCTTATATAAAGTGCTGGATGTTAAGAGTCATTAGAAATCCACTTTGTTTTTAAAATCCTCATGTTCATCAGAAGTCTTGTGGTATGTTTAAATCTGAAAAGTTAATTTATCGTTTACCATTCCCTGTAACTCTTCTTGGCTTGTTCTGTTTTTTTTATATTTCCTTGGTTATTCCCCTTAGAATTCCACACCGCATGCCTTCTACAAGTCTGTGGACTCAGTGTCAGACTTGAAGGAAGGGTTATCAGAAACAAAGAAATTCTTGTGCCACCTAGTGGCCAGTCGGAGAGGGATGCGGGGAGACTCGTTTCTTTGAGGGACGTGGGCGGTTTCATTTCTAGGGTGGATGTGGGGTGACTCCGTTCTAATCACATCAGTCCTGGCAGGGTAGGAGTCATAGGCCTGGTTAGTGAAGGCTGCCAGTTCAGTCTCCTCTCTGTAGATTCTTATCCGTTTTCTGATTTTTAATTGTTTTGTTTTCCTGCAAACAATGCAAGATTCTATGACTTTTTCTTTATTACTGGTGTCGTTAAAATTGTATATTACTAATAAATGTACTAAAAATTGTTTTAAATTATTACAATAACATGGTTATTCCAAAGACAATGATAATAATGCTTTGAACTTTTTATAAAACCTTTGATAACTAAAATTTTTCAATACGAATGTGTCTGAATTTCAGCTATAACATAGTAAACAATATGGATTTGAAAATATTAAAGGTTAAAGGGAATTAACTCTGATCCAAAAAGATTTTGTCAAAAAACAAATAGTTACCTGAGAATGTAAACAGCAACAATAACAAATAGCAACACAGTAGCAACCCCAGCCAAGGTCATGCTGCCTATGACAATGGATTCAGTCTTAATTCCACTTTGTGCTGCATAGGCATAAAGATATTCCAAAAGTTATTAATTATTTTACTTCTAAATAATCATTTAGTTAATGATTATACAGTAGTTTGGTTCTGTTTTACATTTTTTTTTAAAAACAAACGTCACTACTACTAGTAGTACTATGAAATAGAATTTTTAAAAACAATGTCAAAACCATCAACTAGAATTAAAAAAAACAAATGTCAAGAACATCAAATAGAATTTAAAAAACCTAGCACCTTTTAAGCAGACCTCAACACCACAGTTACAGTTGATGCCCTGACTGACACCACTGCAGTCCTTGGTTGAGTTACAGAAGTACTCACACACATCTGGGGTAACAAGAGAAAATCTTTAGTTACAAGATGATGGTCAATATATAAAGTACCTGTTTATGTGATTATGTTATGTGAGGATGTTATGTGGTAAATGTAAAGCCCAGCAACCTGTTAGTTATGTCAGGTACCCTGTAGAGCTGGGTGAACTCAAGGATAACTACATGCTCTAGCAAAAGACCTAACTTGAGTCTTTTTGTGCTGGCAGTCATGCCATACATTTAGTGAACATAAGTGTGTACCACATGTTGACAACAACTATTTTTAACCATTATTTTTTAACTATTTTTAATCTTTGTCTAATATACAAGTCTACTTAATCTTCTAAAGTCCAAAACATCATAAACCTGGATTAGTTGTTTACTTTTCTCAAAAATAGTATTTTTTTAAAAATGTTTTTTGAATGTAAGCTAATTATTTCCCACATATTTAGAATGAATCCAAATCTTAGCAAAATGTTACAATGACTCACCAATACATTGACCGCTGTCTGTTTTCTAAAATCTTATCAAACTGTTACAATGACTCACCAATACATTGACCGCTGTCTGTTTTCTAAAATCTTATCAAAATGTTACAATAACTCACCAATACATTGACCGCTGTCTGTTTTCTAAAATCTTATCAAACTGTTACAATGACTCACCAATACATTGACCGCTGTCTGTTTTCTAAAATCTTATCAAAATGTTACAATGACTCACCAATACATTGACCGCTGTCTGTTTTCTAAAATCTTAGCAAAATGTTACAATGACTCACCAATACATTGACCACTGTCTGTTTTCTAAAATCTAAGCAAAATGTTACAATGACTCACCAATACATTGACCGCTGTCTGTTTTCTAAAATCTAAGCAAAATGTTACAATGACTCACCAATACATTGACCACTGTCTGTTTTCCCCAGCTTGCACTCACACAAGTAGCCATTGTCCAGATCTTGACACACCTTGTTCTGATCACACGTGTCAATTTTCAGCTCGCACTCGTTAACCTTGCCTTGGACACACTGGGTCTTGCTGTCTGCTCCCTCCTGCTCTGTTGTTAGGTTGATACCGCAGGGCTCACAGGAAGATGCGCCCGCTTGTGTTTGGTATGTGCCCAGTGGGCATGGGTGGCAGGTCACATCGTTCAAGCTTTTGTAGTGGCCTTTCAGACATTTCACTAAAAAAAACATGAATGTATTTAATTTAATGGAAAAATTTTAAATACATTTGATTTTAGATATCAGGGTCCTCATTGATAAGACAAAGCACACAGATACGGCATTACAATCACTGCAAGAGCAATTCTCATTTACTTGCCCTCTCCCTCAAAATTATGCCAGGTACTCATTACGGCTGAGCTGATTTACAGATCCCTCAAGCACATATTGAGCTAATGAAATATATGATCTGACAATATACAACTAGCCCTTAGTGACAAGTTATACAATAAATAGTTTCTTAGCCAAAACCTTACCAAGACAGACACCTCTATCAACCCTAACTTTATCAACAGTCACCAAGATAGACAACTCTCACTAAGACAAACAACTTTGTCAACACTCACCAAGACAGAACTTTGTCAACACTTACCAAGACAGAGAACTTTGTCAAGACTCACCAAGACAGAGAACTTTGTCAAGACTCACCAACACAGAACTTTGTCAAGACTCACCAAGACAGAGAACTTTGTCAAGACTCACCAAGACAGAGAACTTTGTCAAGACTCACCAAGACAGAGAACTTTGTCAAGACTCACCAAGACAGAGAACTTTGTCAAGACTCACCAAGACAGAGAACTTTGTCAAGACTCACCAAGACAGAGCTTTGTCAAGACTCACCAAGACAGAGAACTTTGTCAAGACTCACCAACACAGAGAACTTTGTCAAGACTCACCAAGACAGACAACTCTGTCAACACTCACCTATATTACACTGGCTCTCACTGACTGCCCCCTCAAGTTCTGTAGTAAAGCCAGGTTTACAAGGTGTGCAGTAGCTACCAGCAGTAAGCTTGGCGTTGTATGTGCCAGCAGTGCAGGAGGTGCATGTTCCATCTGTACCTAGCTGTTGCCCTGCTCCACAAATATCTGGCAACAGAACAACTAGTTTAAGAGGCTACACATTCCATGTCTCACAGTTCAGACAACAATGTCTATAACTTAATTTTTATAATAAACTTACTTTGTAAAAAAAAAGTACTAGAACTGTAGCTTAATTTTATATTAACTAAACTAAACCAAAAATTTCTTCAATGACTATTAATAATATATTTTTTTAAAACGTTTTATAATTGAGACTGGCTGTCATGACAATTAACTTAAATTATAACTTCTTTATAAATAATAAATAAAATAATAAATAATAATAAATAATAGTAATAATAATAAAAAATGATATTTTTTTAAAATTCTAATCTTTCTAAAATAGCAAACAGCATCATAGCCTCTTTGAATGATACACTTGTTTAAATAGAAACTTTAATGATGTAAGGTTGAATTTATATTTTTTTTAAATGTGCACTGACCTTGACATTCAGCCTCAGACTTGGCGCCTGGGACTTTGGTGGTGAATCCTGATGGACACAGTTTACATGACCACTGTCCTGCCACATCTTGATACTGACCCACAGGGCAGGAGTCACACTGAGATTTACCTGTGTTGAAGCTACCTGCCATACAAATACCTGAGGATTGAAGGGAAAGGACATTTTTGTGTGCTAAAGGTACAAATTGTTTTAAGATTTCAAATGTATCCATTACTGATACAACTGTCAATAATCAAAGGATCCTGGGGAATGTTTCAGAACATGTTTCTATCAACTCTTCTATAAACTATCAGCTTTTAAAAATTTCTGTGACAAAATTTTATTCAGTTAATCTGTTTCTATCAACAAACTTATATCAAGTATTCAAAAGTTCTCTGACAAAAACATGTATTGTAGTTAGTACTTACTCTCACACTGGGATATACTAGTGGCGCCCTCTACTCTGGTTATCTGACCATCTGGACATGGTGTGCAGGCTGTCTGAAGGGGCTTGTCATTGTACTGTCCTTTAGGACAACGGCTGCAGGTCACTGGGTCCTGAACATAGTAGCCAGCAGGACAATCAACTGTAAGGACAAAGTTTGACCATAGTGTGTTAGACAGTCATGGTGCTTGAGCATACTGTATAACCCGAACAGGGTAGTAAAGTACCCTTTCGAACCTGATGGTCCATGGAGCTAATAAAGTAGAGTTCACCTAATTCTGTGACATCAGCATATGAAGGAATAGTGTGAGAACAGAGTAGTGGTGGTTTATTCTTTCTTTATATTGTGTTAAACTGTGTAGTGGCTGGTGTAGAGCAATGTTGTACAACAAAGACTTGTATTTTCATTATTTGGATCTTCAATTTATATTATTTGAAACGGTTGGATGAAGAAGTCAAAAAAATCTAATGCATGGATTATTTAATTAATATAAGTGTTTATAATTCCTTCAAATGGAGATGTAAGAAGTGATTTTCTCTACAATGATGTAATTTCCATAATATACTTTTTAAATCCCAATATTGTTGTGTCAAACTTTAGGGAAGGGCGGGGGGAATGGTAAGTGGAACAATTATATAATATGCATGGTGGTGGTCTGTGCAAATTTTATATAAGGTGATCTGTGATGAGGTGTTAAAATGTATCTATTCTTTAATTATTTAGTTTATCAACATAAGTTTAACAAACTGAAAGTACATTTTTCTAACAGGGTCTAAGTTAAAAGAAAATCTTACCACAAACTGGCGTGTCAGTGTTCAATAAAACCTGGCCACTATTACAGTCAGGTGATAAGACAAGACTATCTGAAGTCATTGTAAAATTGTTCATTGGGTAACTCTTGATATTTTGGATTATCTCTCCTGGCATACTGTTTAGGTTAGTCAAATTTCCTTCACTGTTTCAAATTAAAAACAAACATGAAATTAATAATAATATTTTTTGTACTATTTAAATTACAATATAATGATTGTATGCATGAATGTTTGAATGGGAATCATATAGTCCACAAAATGAAGCAATTTTTTATTTGATCCTCAAGAAAACAGATTTTTTTATTTTTTTTATTTCTATGTTTTTGTCTACTCACAATGTCACTATTCAATTTTGTACTGTAAATTTTTGGGTTTGGAGCCATTAAAAAATGTAAGTAAAACATTTAGCCATTACTGCACACTTACATCAAACTGACTGCAATGGAGACATTATGTTGACTTACATTAAACTGACAGCAATAGTGACATTATACACAGCACCGAGACCCTGAGCCTCCCTTCTGATCCTGTTCTCACTGACGCAGCTGATATTGAGGGTCTTGACACTGCTGCAGGACTGGCCACACTGATACATTTTTTGGTCCATGCTGGCCAAAATATTTTCCAGAGAGGTTTTTAGTTTGGCTTTCTGTTCCTCTGAACAATCTGGCCCCTCAAATTTAACAGAGCCTTTGATCACCAGAGCAGGTGGATGTGCACCTAGGTAATACACACACAAAATTAGGTAAAACTTTACTAGAACTTAAACAATAATCATTAATAAAATAGGTGTTGACATTGCTGATTCAACATTTACTAACTGTTAAAAGGCTGATAGGACAGCACATTAGTTTTTCAATGTGTTTTTAATCTGCCAATATTACTATTATGGTTTCAGATGGGGTCATGGTTAGGATAAAACAAATAATAATAACCTAGCTTTCAGTCGACCTGCTAACCTTTTCCTATGTAAGTGATATTCTCATATTTTAGTAAAGTAGTAAAGTTCCCTTTTCAAACCTGACGGTCTATAGGGCAAGTGAAGTAGAGTTCACTTGTTTCTGTGACCTCAGCATATGAAGGGATAGTGTAGTCTACTGGCTTGATCTTGGATTTGAACTCAAGACCTACGGGTTAGCAGTCCAGCTCTCTACTGCTAGACCACTCCATCCCCATTCTCATAGTTTATTGCTACAAAATTAAGTGATTAAAAAATGTCCACAGCAAAATATACCTGGTTTAAAAATATCCTAAAGTAAAACTTACTAGCACAAGCTGGGAAAGAAAATGGCTCCCCACTAGATGGATCCCAAAGGCCCTCTTGTCCACAGCGATAGAAGGCTGGTATAGGAGCAACAAAGTGATACTTGGGCAGGCATGACGGGACACAGTACCTGCCGTGTTTCCAGGTGTAACATGCCCTAATGCCACTGAGGGGAGGGGGAGGATCTATACACTCTTGCTCTAAAACAACATGATCAGGTTTTTGTTAAATAAAGAGAATAAAAGGGAGAAACGTAAAGTGAAATAATTGAGTGAAGGTGTTTAAAGGCTCTATAGTTATAGCATGTTAAACCTTTATGACCCATACTGTGCACAGCATGTGACTATCAAAGAAGACATTGACCCAAGACTTGTCAAAAAAACTCAAATAAACTACAAGAATCTATACTTTTACTTTTAAAGGTTATAAAATATTTCTTAGTTTTTGCAACTTTTAATTTTTTTTAAAATAAAGAATAATAAACATCTGATGTTGAACTAAGAGTAAATAAAAGTTGAAATAATTCAATTATAAAAACACTGTAAATAAATGTTTTAAATGTTTAACTCACTTCTAACAAATATTTCAAAGCTGCATTCTGCTGAGTTGTTGTTACCATCAAAGGCAATGTAAGTAACCAAGTTATGTCCATATGCAAGGCATTGGCCTAAATAAAGATAATTACCACAATTTAATTAACAACTGTCAACTGTAAATGATGGGTATAAGGGAAAAATTTGTAAACAATATACACAATACTACCAAGCTTGTTTCCTAACTTGCTGCAAACATAGATGCTAGAAATTATCTAAAGCCTGCGTCCCTCTGTTTTATTTTTTTTAAATACTTTTTTTTGTCATCTGACATAAATTTTAATAATTTCCTTGCTGTAGGCTATAGGTCTATACCTATTTAAGTATTCTCCATATCACATAATCTAAAAAAATTTTTTAAGATAAATTATTGACTGTAAACTAAAATAATTTCATGTAGTTTTTAAAAATACTTAGCTGATAATGAGGATTTAAATATAAAATAAAAATAAATTAATCAACAACTATTAATAATTTGTTCCTATAAATATTAAACAGCCTAATGTTACCAACCTGATCGCAAGTTTTGAAGAACTGAGACAACACCCACATTGTCAGAAAATGTTGGTTCCTCCCATGTAACTGACACTGGACTTTTTGTGTTGGTAGCTACAATTGTACCTGGACACCATGTGACCTGAGGGGGCGTTTTGTCTGCTTCTGAAATAGTCACAGGTCTAACTACAATCATAGTGCTGATATTTAAATAAAACAAAAATTAAACTTAGGGGGCGTTTTGTCTGCTTCTGAAATAGTCACAGGTCTAACTACAATCATAGTGCTGATATTTAAATAAAAGAAAAACCCATTAAACATTAAGTGTGGGATGTGGATGTCAAAATAACAACCTTTTACCTAGATCTAACATTGTTTACAAAAAAATGGGTGAGGGAGTGGAATGTAGTGGAGGAAATCCTATAACCCAAAACAACCTTTTACCTAGATTCAACAAAGTTTACAGAAAAATGGGTGAGGGAGTGGGAATTTAGTGGAGGAATTCCTATAAACCAAAACATTTTACTTTGATTCAACAATAATTACAAAAAAAAAAGAAAATTCTGGCATTCATTGTAAAAAAATTTAATTTTTAAACAATTACTAAATAGTTTGTTTGTAATGAATGTATAAATTTTATTAGCACGTAATATTGATACATCTTACTCAGGAGCTAACTGGTTTTATTTCTATATAACACAGACACCACTTACTGTGAAACTAACCGGTTTTATTTTTATATAACAAAGGCACCACTTACTGTGAAACTAACCGGTTTTATTTTTATATAACAAAGACACCACTTACTGTGAAACTAACTGGTTTTATTTTTATATAACACAGACCACTTACGGTGGCTGGTGATAAGACAGTCCTCTGTATCACATATATTTCTGTTACACACTGAAGGCATCACAACATCAATAGCACCAGATAAATAAGAGTCTGCTGTCACCCAGTTGAAAAGGTCACTGTTTATCTGATCATGTGATATGTAAAATAAAATATTTAATTTTTTTTTTTTTACATTATATACAAATAATTATATTAACAATAATTAATTACTAAAGTGTTCAATAAAATGTAGTTTAATATTTTTAAATATCAAAGTAAATAAAATATTTGAAGTTCGTAATTTAGCAGTTTCCAAACATTTTTCATTATTGCCCTTTGCTTTTTTTTAAAGCTAACCATGGCTTTTGGTAATAAAAAACCCCAACTAATAGACAATTTAGGGCAAAATAATTTCAGTAAAACTTCCTGCTTCTCCCAGTTTGGAAAGTCTTGCCCCACACCATTAAAAACAACTGAATCAATCATATGATTTTAAGTTTTGTGAAAGGAACGCCTACATAATCCACAGTGCAGTCCTTAGCCATGTGTAGAATGGTATCAGGATTTAACACAGTGCTGTATATGTTGACACCATGGAGATGACCTTTGAACCACTCCTCATCACTTCCTGCCTCTTGCTGACCCAGTGTCAGATTTAGCCTGTTGGGAAGAACAATGGCATCATCAGGATCTTCATTATCAGCTCTTACATTTTTCATTTAATTTTCTTTTTAAAAAACGACTAAAAAGTAATTAAAGACAAACAGAGAAACAAGTTATTTTGTTTACCTGTTGTAGGTCCCCCATCTCTTGACCTCTCCCACTAAAAATATTTTCCCATCACTGAAGAGTGTCCAGATGGATGAGTTGAATGTCCAGCACATATGGTGCCACAGCCTATCATTGCTGACTGTTTTGGTCCAGCCACTCACAAAGAGAGAAGACAGAGCTTCAGAGCTTCTCAGTGTTAGGATTGAGCTGAAAGGTTTAGGAGAAGTCAACTAATGTCTTGATGATGTTCATAAGTTTGTAGTTGCAGACAGAAAGTTTAATGAGTGCAGCCTCTTGCCACAGGATCATACAAACAAAACAGACAAAGCCATACAGACACACCAAAACAGAGACTAAACAGAGACACCATAATGGATGCAACAGACAAACCAATAGAGATACTAAAACAACAGACCAAAGCAGACACACCCATAGAAAAACTACAAAATACAAAAACACCAATATAGACACAAATAAAGTCAGACACCCCAATATGTAGACACACCATTATAGACACTTATACACACACAAACATGAATACAAACACACAGTACACAATACAGCTACACCAACTGCTGACATTAATATTGACACACCCTAAAACACTAACTACAGACACAAATACAGACATGACTATAGACACAAATACAGACATGACTACAGAAACAAATACAGACATGACTACAGACACAAGTACAGACATGACAACAGAAACAAATACAGACACGACTACAGACACAAATACAGACATGACTACAGACACAAATACAGACATTGCTACATACATGCATGACTACAGACACAAAAACAGATATGACACAAATACAGACATGACTATAAACACAAATACAGACAGACATGACTACAGACAGACCCAAACTTACATATTGCCAGAAACAAGCTGTAAGAAGGTTCCAGAAGACAAGACTTTACTCCACAGACAGACTGTAAACTCTGTAAGATTTTCTGCAATGATTGTTGGTGCTAAAACTGCAGACATTTTTTCTCCTTTAAAGTGTAGATCAAAGGCTGAAGACTTTTCTGGAAAGAAAAAAAAGTCAAAAAATATTTTATTACATTATGTAAAAATAAATCAACAGGTGTGTTGCAGGCTAAAGTTGAAGGTCAGTATAATTTATAAATAACATGAGGCTCCCTCCTCCGCTCAGCACACACATTTGTTCTGACATAGACCCCCTCACTCCTAAAAAAAAAATCTACTTTTAGTTTTGTTACAACTTATACCATCTATAAAAATCATACATTCAATTAAAAAAAAAATTTAAACAATGCAAATGTGTGCCATCAGTTTTTAAGTCCTATATGAACACTGATCCACCCACCTTTCCCGCAGGAGTCTGTGTTTTAAAAACATCCTTACTGATTAAATTATAAATCTAACCTTTCCCACAATCTGGCCCTGTAAAGTAGGGTGTGCAGCTGCATACATCCCTGAAAGATACTCTCCGACACGTCCCTCCATTCAGGCAGAAGGATCTATTGGAGCAGGTGTAATAGTTCTCACAGAGATCTCCAAAGAATCCCTCAGCACACTCGCAGTGGAAGGTGTTGTCACCAGCTATACACTTGCCCTTGTTCAAGCATGGACTACTTAGGCAATCAAATGTCTGCTTTTCACAACTTTTACCTGTATACCCTGAGTAAGCAAAAACAATTATTTTTAAAAAGTGGTTACTTAAAACAAAGTTTAAATTATTAGTCATAAGGGGGTTATAAGATTTGTTCTTTTTTACAAAGATCTAATAAATTATTTCAAACATCATAATAGCCATTCATTTTCATTACATTGATAATTGGGTTACTTATAATAATGTACTTATAATAATAAGTATATTGGATAATAAAATTAAAACTGAAAAGCTTATAACAAAAAAAAAAAGATTACAATTATTAATCATCATCATAGGGAGCTCATATCTTTTTTAACAAGGATCTAATAAATTAATTCAAATAACTTTTAAGGCCAGGCATCTTTATTACATTTATAATTGGGTGCTTATTAGCTTACTAATGTGTAAATAAAATACTTAAAACAAAACTTTTTAAAAAACCACGTTTTTCTTGTGGACTAAAAAGTAGAAAATAAATTTTCATACATTTGATGACAAAATCGTGGGTACGTTCACCATCAAATTTCCCGACCCATCTGCCCGACCCACGTTTTTTGTCATTAAATGTATGAAAATTTATTTTCTACTTTTTAGTCCACAAGAAAAACGTGGTTTTTTAAAAAGTTTTGTTTTAAGTATTTTATTTTCTCCTTTTTAGTCCGTTGCTACACATGAAAAACGTGGTTTTTAAAAAAGTTTTTTATATAGCTTATTTGCTACTATATCTAATGACTTGATTAAGTATGACTTGGCTAAGTGTTTATAAATACACGGACTAAAAATCTTGAGCGACCAGGATTCGAACCTGGGTTGTCGCGGCCACAACGCGAAGTACTAACCACTATACGATCACGGCCAGCGCGCTCACATCGATTGGGGCCGAAGTAACTGTGCCAATAGGCCTCCAGTCTTGTCGGTATCTTTAGAAATCATGTCCTAAATTTTATGGTCCTTGGGGCGTAATTAAATTAAGCTAATTACGGTCTCTAATTGCTAGTTTTTATGATTGCATCTGAAATTGTTAGGCGAAAGTAGCCTACATGCCAAATTTCAGATCTATTGAGCAATCAGAAGTGGGCTAATTTTCGATGTCAATTTTAACAACAAACAAACAAATCCACAAACGCGAAGCTGAGTTAAGAAAAACGTGTTAATAAAATAGGGATTTATTTTAAACGAATTAATAACATGTTTCCACTCTTTCATTTTAGTTACCAGGGGATAGCGCGAACGCAGTCCCCTCTACGAAAAAATTACGCACCCGAGTCACCCACATTTAGGGTGATCGCAGGGGTCAACCCACACGAAGTGCAATGTGCAGGCCTCGCCCTGGGAGGACCTCCTTGCTGATCAAGGTGCCTCCTGTGCCAGGTAAGTATGATTAGTCTCAGGCCTGATTCAGGCCTTTTAATCAAGCTAGTATGAAATCTAAAGTGTGTCGCATTTTGCATATTATATAAATAAAAAGCATATTAAGGATACTACACAAAATATTTATAGTTGTTTTATCCTATATAATTGCATATCTATTGATATTACAACAATAATAAAGGGTTAGCTGAAATAATTAAATTTTGCTTTATTATTCTGTGCATTTTATTTTTCAAATCTTTGACTGGAGTAGTTTCCCTTTATACAAACATCGATAACAAGATTACTTCCCTTTCAATTCGAAACCTATTTAATTGTGCAGCATTTCAATTTCATTGCAATATTCTATAAAAATTAAGTTTTGTAGTTTAAAGAGATTAGATAAATGTAAATTTAATTTTTAATTAATATAACAAAAACGCATTAGAATTTTTTTTTCTTTAGGTTCATTAATTAAATGAATTTTTATTTTTTAGCCCTCAAGTATTTTCATTCATCTGCAAAAGGTTTTTTTACAAACTTACACTTAAATTATCAAGCTTGATTTGAAATGCCCTGAAAATGTGTCACAACAAAATGCAAATTTACCTGGTGGACAATGACAATAAAATTGAGAAATTCCCTGTGCACAGATACCGTTGTTTAAGCAAGGAAAACTGAGACACTCATCAATGTCTACCTGACAGCTTTTGCCAGCAAATCCCAAGGGACAACTGAAAAGTAAATAGATGTCAAAGAAATTTAACATAATTATCTGTTTTGATGATAATCATATACCAACTGCTAGTCAATAACTGTTGCTCTGATTAAAATCATAACCTTAAACTGCCCAGCATTTCAGTTTTTTTTTCAATAAAATTATTTTTTATATAACATGTTTTAAATTTAAATGAGGTTGGGGGGAGGAGAAATGTGAGTAGCTTATACTTTGTAATTTTTATACTGAGTTATTATGAAATATATTTTAATTCATGCAAGAATTATAAACATATGAATAACAGGTAATAACATTATAATTGACAAGCTTGAATTTGAGACAATAATTAACTAATTAATAATGCCAATGATTAAATAAAGAAATAGTATAAAGTAGCCTTAGGTAAATATCTATTGCTTAATTAGAAAAACTAACCGACAATAAAAGTCATCAACCATATCTACACATCTCCCATTGTTCTGGCAAGGCTGACTCAAGCAGTTGTCAGTGTTGTTTTCACAGTACAACCCACTGTACCCTGGCTGACATGTACAGTTGAAGCCACTCTCTGATTGCCTGCAGATCCCATCATTCCTACAGGGATTTACGCTGCACCAGTCGTAGATTTGCTGAAAATAATGGAACACTAATAATTAAGTGACAAAAATAAAAGTGTAACTGTTATAAAGTCAGAGAGTTCTAATGTGCAACTACAATCTCATTTGAATTTCTACTAGATTACCCTATTTTCTTTTACGAATTTGTGTTTAAAGGAAACTACTCCAAAAAACGCAACAAAAAATTAATAATCAAATCTGAGTAAGTTTTAGTAGTAGATAGTCCATAATTTTTTAAAAACAAAATCTTAATTTTCTCAAAATAGTATAACACATAATGACAATCTCATACAAGAAAATGGAATATTTAAAGTATTGAGCCTTAGACAAAATATAAATAATCAAATCTGAGTAAGTTTTAATAATAAACAGATGGTCAATACTTTAAAAAAATTTTTTTAATTTTCTCAAAATAGTATAACACATAATGACAATCTCATACAAGAAAATGGAATATTTAAAGTATTGAGCCTTGGTCAAAAGATGTAGCCTATGCAGTGTTACTTACATTCAATGAATGATCATTTAGTTGACAAGAGTCTGTGAGAGTCTCACATTTAGGACCTGTAGATAATTAAAGTTTTATAATATTGTAATAAAACACATCCACATTCCTAGAAGCTGTCACTAGTAGCCTGGACAAGAAAAATTTGATGATCAATTGAAATCTGGATATTTTGCTTGTTTAGATGAATGTAAAATTAAGTTTCTCTTAAAATTTAAAGTTTAACCAATTTTGCAAATCTTTATTATAAAGTTTCACTAGTACAAAAATTATTATTTTATAATTTTTTTATTTTTGTTATTACATGAAATATACTTAACATAATCAGAACCATCTGTCATTATTTTAAAAAACCAAAAAAAAAACCCAAAGAAAAAGCCCAACTAACCTATCCAGCCTGGCAAACAATTGCACTTGAAGGAATCTGTGTAGCTGAGGCAACTTTCTGTTCCATTTACACTGCAGGGCATGGGGTTACATTTGTCTATGTTCTGTTCACATCTCTCTCCAGTGTAGCCTGTTTGATAGGTTTTTCATTCAAAGTTCACATTTTTTGTTAGAAAATATAATTCATGTCAACTTAAATTTTATCCAATAAATTGTAATTTAGCATAGTAATGCATTGCATATATAATAAAAATATAATAAAAATTAATAAACCTTGTAGAAAGAAACTAAATAATTGTAGTTATTTTTATGTATCAAAATTTTATTTTTATTACTACTTGACATCAAAAACATATTTTATAACCTAGATTTAACAAGTTAAGAATACATGAGATACAAAAAAAAAATTAAAAAAAAAAATTTTCTAAATATTTTCAAACTATGACAATGAGCATGACACGGGAAAATGTGGCTATGACTACCTGGCTTGCATTGACAAATAAACGCGCTCTGACCACCAGTTCTACATGACCCTTGATTCTGACACGGACTTGATTGACATGGGTCAAGATGCTGGTCACAGGTATAACCGGTGTAGCCAGTCTGTAACCATAGACAACAAACCATTCGCAAATGACTAATGAGTGTAACATTAACAGTGTATTTTATTCAGAGATTATTAAATAATTCATTGTTTTAAAATACAGTATTTAATGGAATTTTCATTTATATATAATGGAATTTAAATTTTAAAACCCATTACAAAATTACACAAACTGCACTGCACTTTAAGTCCCTTGTTAATCGAAGAATATCAGCTCAACTTTCAGGAACAATTATTTAATATTAGGACGAATTATTTCATTTAAGGAGCAATTATTTAATATAAAGGGAATTATTTAACATAAGAAGAAATATTTAATACAAGTGTGGAATTATTTAATATTATAGAAATCATTTAATATTATAGGAATTATTTAATACAATGAGCAATTATTTAATATATAGACCCCTATACCAGCAGTAAAAAAAACAACTAGATGTTTTAATTCTCAAAGAACTTACTGCACACAAGCAGCTGAAGGTCCCTACGACATCTAAACAAGTTCCTCCATTGTGACAAGATGAGTTTGTGCACTCATCTATGTTTATGTGGCAAAGTTTACCAGTAAAGCCTGAATGTTGAGAGCCAGAAACAAATACAGAAAACATGAGCATGACATATGGTATAAAGCTACATAGCATGAACTTTTTTTTTTCAACAGGGGCAACAAAACTTAAAGTAAAAAAAGAAATGACCATTACTTTTAACTACTAAGTATCAGTTCTCTAGAATGAATATTTGACTTAATAAATCACAGATTATTTCATGGAATATTTTTTAAACTCAAAGACAGGAGAAGTAAACAAGAAAGATTATAGTTTATTAAAACTGTAACAATATTTAGTGATCCCACCTGGCAAACATGAGCAACTGAAGTCGCCAGGACCATCTACACAAGTGCCACCATTCAGGCATTGATTAACTCCACAAAAAGATAATTCGTCCTCACAATAAGGGCCAGTGAAATAAGCATTCTAAAACATTATAAGTGACATACAGAGATACATACAATAACTATAGCTTTTAAAAGCAAATCATTTATAAAATCCTGAACATTTTAGAAGTATTAATAGTAGGCTTACTATTTATTGTTTATAGCAAGAGACCAGATAAATAACTAAGATTTTGGCCTTTGAGTCTTCTAATGGAGCAAGTTTTGTTTAACTTGGCTTAACCAAATGTAAACTGTAAACTAATGTGTTGAGAAAATTTTTACATGTAAATGGTAAACTAAAGTATTCAGAAAATTTCTACATTAAATGTTAACTAAAGTATTCTGAAAATGACTACATTAAATGGTAAACTAAAGTGTTCTGAAAATGACTAGATTAAACTGTAAACTAAAGTGTTCTGAAAATGACTAGATTAAACTGTAAACTAAAGTGTTCTGAAAATTTCTACATGTAAACGGTAAAGTGTTCAGAAAAATATCTACATGTAAATGGTAAACTTAAGTGTTCTGAAAATCACTACATGTAAACTGTAAACTAAAGTGTTCAGATAATGTCTACATTAAATGGTAAACTAAAGTGTTCAGAAAATTTCTACATTTAAATGGTAAACTAAAGTGTTCAGAAAATTTCTACATTAAATGGTAAACTAAAGTATTCTGAAAATGACTACATTAAATGGTAAACTAAAGTGTTCAGAAAATTTCTACATGTAAATGGTAAACTAAAGTGTTCAGAAAATTTCTACATGTAAATGGTAAACTAAATTATTCTGAAAATGTCTACATTAAACTGTAAACTAAATTGTTCAGAAAATTTCTACATGTAAATGGTAAACTAAATTATTCTGAAAATGTCTACATGTAAATGGTAAACTAAATTATTCTGAAAATGTCTACATTAAACTGTAAACTAAATTGTCCGGAAAATTCTACATGTAAATGGTAAACTAAATTATTCTGAAAATGTCTACATTAAACTGTAAACTAAATTGTTCAGAAAATTTGTACATGTAAATGGTAAACTAAAGTGTTCAGAAGATGTCTACATGTAAACTAAAGTGTTCAGAAACCCAAACTCACACATTGACATGTAACATCGTCCCCAGACCTGACACAAGTTCCACCATTATGGCATGTCAGTGATGTGCTGGAACATGCATCCACACGTTGTTCACATCTAACAGAATACACCAATGTTTTTTTTCATTACATATTAAAAGTATAAACAGTCAGCAAAAACAATATTTATACCACACTGCACATCACATCACTATCTTAAGTACACCATAAGTAAAGCAGAATATAAATCCCATGTACAATAGAGTATCCAATGTAAAACACATATGCTATCCCATGTAAAGTGTCAAACATCCTTCAATGGTTAGAGAAACTGACCTCTCAGGAGCATATCCAGCAGAACATATACATTTAAAACTGTTATTCACATTTAAACACACACCGTGGATGCAGGGATTACTTTGACAGTGGTCCACCACAAATGAACAGGTTGGTCCCGTATAACCTGGGAATAAAATAAATTTATACAGATATACATAAGATAGCAAACTTTAAGTTAAATAAATTTATACAGATATACGTAAGATAGAAAACTTTAAGTTACAAGGCACACATAACATTTTTAAGCTTTTAAAGTGATAAATTGTTATAGAATCTAAAACTTTGTACTCATAAACCATGGTACAAAATTAAAACTGTGTACACATAAAGAAGGATATAAAAGGGAGAATTAATGAACAAGAGTACAAATTCCTTTGGAGGTCAATAAACCACTTTACAGACACGTTTTAAAGAATGAATGAGCATAATATGTACTATCTCTTCTCAAATATTATTTGCACAGCTACAGGTAAAAGACTGACCAGCTAAAGTCTCACCTTCTGCACAGCTACAGGTAAATGATTGACCAGCTAAAGTCTCACCTGACAACTACAGGTAAAAGACTGACCAGCTAAAGTCTCACCTGACAGCTACAGGTAAAAGACTGACCAGCTAAAGTCTCACCTGACAGCTACAGGTAAAAGATGGACCAGCTAAAGTCTCACTTTGTGCACAGCTACAGGTAAAAGATGGACCAGCTAAAGTCTCACCTTGTTACCAGCTACAGGTAAAAGATTGACCAACCAAAGTCTCACCTTCTTTACAGATACAGGTAAAAGACTGACCAGCTTAAGTCTCACCTTGCGACCAGCTACAGGTAAAAGACCGACCAACTAAAGTCTCACCTTCTGCACAGCTACAGGTAAAAGATGGACCAGCTAAAGTCTCACCTGACAGCTACAGGTAAAAGATGGACCAGCTAAAGTCTCACCTTGCGACCAGCTACAGGTAAAAGACCGACCAACTAAAGTCTCACCTTCTGCACAGCTACAGGTAAAAGATGGACCAGCTAAAGTCTCACCTGACAGCTACAGGTAAAAGACCGACCAGCTAAAGTCTCACCTTGTGCACAGCTACAGGTAAATGATGGACCAGTTAAAGTCTCACCTGACAGCTACAGGTAAAAGATGGACCAGCTAAAGTCTCACCTGACAGCTACAGGTAAAAGATGGACCAGCTTAAGTCTCACCTGACAGCTACAGGTAAAAGATGGACCAGCTAAAGTCTCACCTGACAGCTACAGGTAAAAGATTGACCAGCTAAAGTCTCACCTTGTTACCAGCTACAGGTAAAAGATTGACCAACCAAAGTCTCACCTTCTTTACAGATACAGGTAAAAGACTGACCAGCTCAAGTCTCACCTTGCGACCAGCTACAGGTAAAAGACCGACCAACTAAAGTCTCACCTTCTGCACAGCTACAGGTAAAAGATAGACCAGCTAAAGTCTCACCTTCTGCACAGCTACAGGTAAAAGATGGACCAGCTAAAGTCTCACCTGACAGATGCAGGTAAAAGATGGACCAGCTAAAGTCTCACCTGACAGCTACAGGTAAGAGATTGACCAACTAAAGTCTCACCTGACAGCTACAGGTAAAAGATTGACCAGCTAATGTCTCACCTGACAGCTACAGGTAAAAGACTGACCAGCTAAAGTCTCACCTTGCGACCAGCTACAGGTAAAAGATTGACCAGCTAATGTCTCACCTGACAGCTACAGGTAAAAGACCGACCAGCTAAAGTCTCACCTTACAGCTACAGGTAAAAGACGGACCAGCTAAAGTCTCACCTTCTGCACAGCTACAGGTAGAAGATGGACCAGCTAAAGTCTCACCTGACAGCTACAGGTAAAAGATGGACCAGCTAAAGTCTCACCTGACAGCTACAGGTAAAAGATGGACCAGCTAAAGTCTCACCTGACAGATACAGGTAAAAAATGGACCAGCTAAAGTCTCACCTTCTGCACAGCTACAGGTAGAAGATGGACCAGCTAAAGTCTCACCTGACAGCTACAGGTAAAAGATGGACCAGCTAAAGTCTCACCTGACAGCTACAGGTAAAAGATGGACCAGCTAAAGTCTCACCTGACAGATACAGGTAAAAAATGGACCAGCTAAAGTCTCACCTGACAGGTACAGGTAAATGATGGACCAGTTAAAGTCTCACCTGACAGCTACAGGTAAAAGATGGACCAGCTAAAGTCTCACCTGACAGCTACAGGTAAAAGATGGACCAGCTTAAGTCTCACCTGACAGCTACAGGTAAAAGATGGACCAGCTAAAGTCTCACCTGACAGCTACAGGTAAAAGATTGACCAGCTAAAGTCTCACCTTGTTACCAGCTACAGGTAAAAGATTGACCAACCAAAGTCTCACCTTCTTTACAGATACAGGTAAAAGACTGACCAGCTCAAGTCTCACCTTGCGACCAGCTACAGGTAAAAGACCAACCAGCTAAAGTCTCACCTTCTGCACAGCTACAGGTAAAAGATGGACCAGCTAAAGT
Organism: Physella acuta; assembly: GCF_028476545.2. Classification (NCBI taxonomy): domain Eukaryota; kingdom Metazoa; phylum Mollusca; class Gastropoda; family Physidae; genus Physella; species Physella acuta. Next base: position 95,798 of record NW_026732138.1, on the reverse strand, counting down.
CTCACCTGACAGCTACAGGTAAAAGACTGACCAGCTAAAGTCTCACCTTCTGCACAGCTACAGGTAAAAGATTGACCAGCTAATGTCTCACCTGACAGCTACAGGTAAAAGACTGACCAGCTAAAGTCTCACCTTCTGCACAGCTACAGGTAAAAGACTGACCAGCTTAAGTCTCACCTTGCGACCAGCTACAGGTAAAAGACCAACCAGCTAAAGTCTCACCTTCTGCACAGCTACAGGTAAAAGATGGACCAGCTTAAGTCTCACCTGACAGCTACAGGTAAAAGATTGACCAGCTAAAGTCTCACCTTGTTACCAGCTACAGGTAAAAGATTGACCAACCAAAGTCTCACCTTCTTTACAGATACAGGTAAAAGACTGACCAGCTCAAGTCTCACCTTGCGACCAGCTACAGGTAAAAGATCGACCAGCTAAAGTCTCACCTGACAGCTACAGGTAAAAGACCGACCAGCTAAAGTCTCACCTTCTGCACAGCTACAGGTAAAAGATGGACCAGCTAAAGTCTCACCTGACAGCTACAGGTAAAAGATTGACCAGCTAAAGTCTCACCTTGCGACCAGCTACAGGTAAAAGACCGACCAGCTAAAGTCTCACCTTCTGCACAGCTACAGGTAAAAGATTGACCAGCTAATGTCTCACCTGACAGCTACAGGTAAAAGACTGACCAGCTAATGTCTCACCTGACAGCTACAGGTAAAAGATTGACCATTTAAAGTCTTACCTTCTGCACAGCTACAGGTAAAAGATTGACCAGCTAAAGTCTCACCTGACAGCTACAGGTAAAAGATTGACCAGCTAAAGTCTCACCTTGTTACCAGCTACAGGTAAAGATGGACCAGCTAAAGTCTCACCTGACAGCTACAGGTAAAAGATTGACCAGCTAAAGTCTCACCTGACAGCTACAGGTAAATGATTGACCAGCTAAAGTCTCACCTTCTTTACAGATACAGGTAAATGATTGACCAACTACAATACAGGTCCCAGAATTTTGACAAGGCAGGCTAGAACAGGCATCCTGAGGTGCTTCACAATTTGTGCCTGAAATTTTTATGTAAGGTTTATCTCGCATTGTGTTGTTTATAGTTTAACTAATTATCACAAATAATTAACATGATGCTTTTTAATTATTAGATTCGTTATGAAACTGACCACTGTATCCTTCTAAACAATTGCATGTGTAGCTTTTTCCTCTTGTTTGACAGGTGCCAGCTTTGCAAGGACTTTGATCACACGGTTTTTTTACTGTGCATAGAAGACATAGAAAGTTGTCTCATTAATAAAATCGAGGACTACATTATGTTAATTATTTTGCATTGGGGTTGCTTTGTTTTAATGTTGTGTTAAGGCCTTCTACTTTGTTGTATCTTCATTTTAAACCCAGCCATTTTATTGGATTGATCAGGAAATAGCACAAATCCCCCCCCCCCCCCCAAAAAATAATTAACATAATGTGTCAAACCGTCAAAATTATACACCTCGCCGGTAAGAGCCAGCTAATGATCACTGCTTAAATTTATTATAATTTATATATATAATTCTCTTCTGGGAGACGCTAGAAAACAAGCTGTAAACGCGCTCCCTACCATCCCAACCCCTACATGGTCTTAGTGAGCTGTGGTTCACGCTATGTTTACCTTCGTGGAGTCGGGTTTAGTGACGGCTATTAGGGGCAGATAATTTAGTTTGAAACGATTTTAAACGTTTGGGGGGGGGGGGGGGGGGGGGGTTAAGGTCCTTAACGAGCTACTTATAGTGTTTTAAAGAAATATTTTCAGTGTCAGCGTTGGTACTGTCGAATTCACAAATTATGAATTACTGAAAAATAGAAAAAACAACAACTAAATAGCAGCGTATGTTATGCCGCGGGCCGGCTCGTAATTTATATTCTCTTAATAAATTATGAGTAACGAATTTAAGGAAACAAAAGTAAGGAAAAAAAATGTATTATACAATCAATAGGATCAACTCTGTTATGCTGAAAAGATACATATATTGTTTTGTCATCTAATAACAGAATTTCTCCCTATTTTAGTAACTTATCATTTTTTTTTTTAAATAATTTTATCAAACATACACAAAAATATATAAATTTCTTACTTTTACTAGTCTTTAATTAAGTGACATTTCTAACCATTACAAACATTGAAACAAAACTAAAATACTTACCTTTACATTCACTCTCTTTACTAGCACCTTTATCTGCTGTCACTTTATCTTCAGGGCACTCAGTGCAGGTTCTGCTGCCATAAGTACTTGTGTAGTAGTTTACTGGGCAGAATGTGCAAGGTTTTCTGCCACTCAGGCTGTAAGTTCCAGGGACACACAACTCTTCTTTAAAGAAACAAAACATAGAAAAAATTCATAAAAAACGTTTTAATAACAAGCTTTTATGTAATGATGCACTAAAAAGTAGAAAATAAATTATAGACTACTATTTAAATAACTATAAAGAAAAGCGTGGGTCACTTTAGTATCTATTGGATACCTTTACTAATGTTAAGGAAGACACCCACGCTTTTCTTTATAGTTATTTAAATAGTAGTCTATAATTTATTTTCTACTTTTTAGTGCATCATTACATAAAAGCTTGTTATTAAAACGTTTTTTATGAATTTTTTTTTCAGTACTTTACATGTTTTATTTACAATAGAGTTACATGACTAAAAACCATTGCGCGCCTACTGAACATCACGTTCAGTAGGCGCGCAATGGTTTTTGAACGCAGCCATTACGAGATGGCGCAGCTATTGAAGGTGATGACGCGTGTGGTGTGGTTGGCTAGACATGCCTACTAATTCTGTCCAAATTTTTATTAATTAATAAAAAATTAATTAGGCATCCAATTAAGTCAAATTTAGTTTCAGATTGCATTGTCTTCATGTCTTGACCCACGTGCCAACTGTGAATCGTATCGGTCAAGTAGAACTGTCCGAATTTTCACTCCTGCGTTTCCGTCTAGACAGACAGACAGAGGAAGTGAGTTAAATAAAAGCTTGTAAAAAAAATTCATAAAAAACGTTTTAATAACAAGCTTTTTATGTAATGATGCACTAAAAAGTAGAAAATAAATTATAGACTGCTATTTAAATAACTATAAAGAAAAGCGTGGGTCACTTTAGTACTTTAGTACCTTTTGGATACCTTTACTAATATTTGAGAAGAGACCCACGCTTTTCTTTATAGTTATTTAAATAGCAGTCTATAATTTATTTTCTACTTTTTAGTGCATCATTACATAAAAAGCTTGTTATTAAAACGTTTTTTATGAATTTTTTTTCAGTACTTTACATGTTTTATTTAGTTACATGACTAAAAACCATTGCGCGCCTAATGAACATCACGTTCAGTAGGCGCGCAATGGTTTTTGAACGCAGCCATTACGTGATGGCGCAGCTAGTGAAGGTGATGACACGTGTGGTGTGGTTGGCTAGACATGCCTACTAATTCGGTCCAAATTTTTATTAATACATAAAAAATTAATTAGGCATCCAATTAAGTCAAATTTAGTTTCAGATTGCATTGTCTTCATGTCTTGACCCACGTGCCAACTGTGAATCGTATCGGTCAAGTAGAACTGTCCGAATTTTTACTCCTGCGTTTCCGTCTAGACAGACAGAGGAAGTGAGTTAAATAAAAGCTTGTAAAAATTGTGAACCTTGTAAAAGAAAGGAAATGTTTCAGCAATATAGGCAACTTATTCACAAGAAAAATCATTTCAATGAACTGCCAGTATAATATTCTCATGTTTCTGTGGCTTCAATGTTCAATGTGATTGTGTAATCAAAATATTGAATAGATTCAATGGATGGCATTCAAAGGAATAGTCTGACAAGATTGGGCACAAGCAGTGTCAAAGGGATTGTGCTGCCTATGTACCAGGGGATTTTGTAACCAGCACAATGACAGGATTGGGCATGGAAAAAATGACAAGGACATTGTGGTGCCTATGTACCAGGGCATTCTGTGGCCAGTACAAGGTCAGGATTGGGCATAGGCAGTGTCAAGGACATTGTGGTGCCTAGCTACCAGGGGATTTTGTGGCCAGTACAATGACAGGATTGGGTAAGGAAAAATGACAAGAACATTGTGGTGCCCATGTACCAGGGGATTTTGTGGCCAGTACAAGGTCAGATTTGGCATAAAGGGAGACTACCATAGTAGAATGTATTCATAACTAATCCATTTAAAAAATTCTGCTAATATTAGTAATCTTGATCTCCTAGTTATCAATAACACATTGATAAAATTATATGATTCTCCGCACCTAAATAAATAAAGATTTTAAAAAAGATAAAATACTAACCAGCACATTTATCAGATTGTTTACATTCCTCACATGAATTGGAGTGATTGTTTGGCTGATAAAAATTGACAGGACAAGGTAAACATGGCTTCAAACCAGTTGGTGAGTATTCATTTGGACCACAGGGTTCTGTAACAGGAAGTTTAAGTTATTTCAATTAAATATTTTATGAGAATTTCAATGCTGTCATATAATACAGTGGAGAAATATAACTGTAGCAGTTTTTTGTCAGTGTCAGCTTTCTGTCAGTCAGGTAGTCATGTCAGTCTTTTCTTTATGTTGACATTTTCTTCTTGTCACTTTCTTTATACGTATTGGGCTTTTATTTGTGTTGGCCATCTGTCCATTTAAGTCATTTATCTATTTTAGTTATTAGTTTGAGTTGGCCATAATAGTCATTTATCTATTTTAGTTATTAGTTTGAGTTGGACATAATAGTCATTTATCTATATTGGCCATAAGTTTGGGTTGGCCATCTGTCGAAGTCTATGTTGGCCAATCGTCCCTAATGACCTCATCCATGTAAAATGCCCACTAAATAATCACCTCTAAGCTATGAGGGAAAAAATAAGCTGGCAAGCCCTTGGTACATCTCAATCATAGATCTAAAACTTTCGACATTTTAAAAACTAACAGCAAAAAAATGTATTCTTTGAACTATACTCAATCATAGCTCTAAAAGTTTCAACATTTTAAAAACTAACGCCAAAAAATACATTCTTTGAACTATACTCAGTCATGGTAATGGGATGGCATGGCCTAAGTGGTAGAGCACTGGGCTACTAACCCGAATGTCTCAAGTTCAAATCCAGGTCCAAGTCTTTAGACTGTCTTGAGCCTAACCAGCTCTGATGGGTGTCTAACTAATGTTAGGGAAAGTAAAGACGGCTGGGCAAAGTGCTGACCAATCATATGCCAAGGTCAAGAAACATGAACTCTACTTCATTTGCCCAATGGATCGCTAGGTCTAAAGCGGAATCTTTACTTTACTACCAATCATAGCTCTAAAGCTTACACCATTTTAAAAACAAACATTGTAAAACATGTATTATTTGAAATCTACTAGACATACCAAAGCAGTCATATATATAGATAGTCCCTTGAATTGCTGTGGTAAGGCCTTTACCACAAGCTGAGCATTGTGTAGCATATGGCTGGCTCTGGTAGGAGCCAATGGGACACTCATTGCATCTATCCTGAGAATTATATGTTCCTGGAGGGCATTCATCTGACATAAACAAAAAAAATAATTAAATAACATAGTCGGTAACTAAATCTAAATCTAAATTGGGGAACATTAAGCAATATTATCAACCAAAAAATTATCAACCAGAGAATACCTGAAAACAATTTTCAAGAGAGCAATTTATTTGAATACTTTTTCTTTAAACAAATTCTGAATGTAAAGTTTTGTCAAATTTAAATGAAAACAAAAGCTGTTTAATACATTACCACTGGCAGCACACTTAAGGGAACTGTAGTTCCATTGGCCATGGCTGACACAAACAAATTCTGATTTTGGCTTTCCGATATTCAGTAAATTTTTGCCAGGCGGACACTGCGCGTGACATACACATTGCTTTGTGGGAGGAAACATGAACGTTACATTTAATTAAACAAAACAGAAATTTCTTAACACTTCAATCTTGCTATAGTTTAACTACCTAGATATAGTTGTATTGTTTAAATAAATCAGTGGGATACAGTTTAATGTGTTTATCCCTCTCCATACCCTATCTATATGGAATAGCGTTGTTGAAAGGCAATTGACTACTAACTTGAAAGTCTCGACTTTGGATCTGATGGGTACCTGACTCAATTAGGCAAAGTAAAGGTGACTGGGCATAAAGCTGACCACACGATCCCTTTATAAACTGAGGTCACTGAAACAGTGAACTCTACTTCACCTGCCCCCGTTTACTATAAAAGGGTACTTTGTACCCTGTAAATGTCCTGTGTTCAACCCAGGGTAGTTTAAGGGCTAAATTGTTTTTATCAGCTCATATGACAAACCTTATTTTTATTTTTCTATACCTTGGATCAAACCTTTTGTTTGTCACATTCACACAATTCTTAGCTTAGTTTTTGTTTACTTTCTCCTTCTGTTCCCTTCAATGAATTTTGTAATGCTAACATGCTAGATATGTACCAGCACATTCACAACAGGTGATTGACAATAACAGTACAATGATAAACAAGATTTACATTGTTTTTCTTTTCACAGACTTTTTGTACATCAGATGAGCTGGGCAAACTCCATTCTGGGCAGTCTTTAGCTGCAAGACAAAATGTTGGGATAAAATAGTTTAATGGACATCTCGCTGCTGGGCAACATGTCATATTATAAAATAGGATCCAGTGGCGGAACTAGAAAAAAAGGGCCACCCCTCAAAAAAAAATTCTTAGGCCCCCCCTATATATATATATATATATATATATATATATATATATATATATATATATATATATATATTCAAACAGAAAATACGAACATAGGATACTCATTGCAGGCCTGTTCGGTTTTAATAAAAAAAAGTTTTTTTTAATTAAAACAAATTACAACAACAGGTCATGTATGTAAGTGCATTAGTGTGATCTGTGAAAATCGGTTTTATTTTATCTCTGCTATATAACCTTTTACCCTCTAGTCGGTCAAAAGAATATAAACCATGAAAGCTTTGTATAAGTTATGGTGTCTCATGTTATGTTTATTTTTATAGTTTTTTTGTATTTATATTAGGCCCTATTAATTTTAAATACATTTTCTTTTTATACAGTGCCATTCGTTAAGTACTTTATAAAAAAATAATAATTCAAAGAAATAATTGCTTTTTAATTTGTTTAGTACAAATCTATTACAAGGAGCTTTGACTATTTAAAAAAGGGAAATAAGTCATGGAAGTGGCTTGCTTATCTTTGATTAGTTTCATTGTAGGAGAAAGAGGATGTCTTTCAGAGTGGTTTAATAAAAAAGGGAAAGAGAATATACAAGAGCATGGGGTGGTGTCTATAGAATAAAGATAATCCAACCGTAGCTACGGTAATCTTTTTTACAAAACATCCATCAAGTCGAAAATGCACAAAAATATTTTTTTTAACAATAAAAAATTGACTATGGTCGGCTGTGGGCCCCTAAATGGCGTGGGCCCCCCCGCATTGCGGGGTCTGGCGGCACTGTAGTTCCGCCCCTGATAGGATCCTTTCAATCTCAATTTTTGTCAGTATTCAGGGTATGGGACTTGTCCAACAGTAGAGCACTTGGCTGCTATCCCAAGGTTCCCAGCCTTGAGTCAGTTGTCCCAGAGTCTACCCAGCTCTAATGGGTATCTGACTCATGCTGGAGAAAGTAAAGGCAGTTGGGATAGTGCTCACTACACTATCGCTTCATATGCCGAGGTCACAGCAACTCCACTTCATCTGCCCTATGAACCACCAGGTTCAAAGGGGTAACTTTATTCAACACACGATATTTTTAAAACTTTATTATCTTAATCAAATAATTTTAACCTCCTTTTAAGTTAATTTCTAAGAATTTTGATCTAATAGATAATTATAGTTTACCTAATGATTTGGTGAATATATTCAACTTCACCCCCTCCATCCCCTAACTAAAGCAAGGTAACTTGAAAAAGCTAGTGCTCCTAAAAGGTAGCATTATATAAAAATTGACACCAATTTATGAAATGAAACAAAAGAAAATACTTTAAATCCATGTAGCTAGATTTTTAAAAATGCAGTGTTTTAACAAGTAGACTTGTTGATAAAGCTATCAGAAACTTACGCCGAATGTGCAGGAAAAATTTACAGCTGGCCACATTTCCACTTGGATCCACAGCTTTCATGAGCACTTGAATGTTTCTCATAGATTGTTGCATGGTACCCTCTGGTGGATCATAGGAGACCTGGTACTCCCCACTGTTATCTGTTACAGAGATGCCTAGATTCTTGTAGGAGAGAGGAAGTTCTTCCATCGACTCTTCATCTATGATCTCTAGAGGTTTAGCAGGACAATCTATTATGGGAGGCACCAAATCTGGAAACAAAATGTTCAAAGTTGATTAGCATTCTATGTTAGGAGGCGCCAAATCTGGGGACAAAATGTTTAGAAATCAATGATGGGAGGTAACAAATCTAGGAACAAAAACATAAATTTAGCTACCCAGTATTATAAAAAAATTTAAAAGCCTATTGTTTAAATAACAAAATTAAGTTAAAGAAAAACTAGCAAATACATTTTGCAGCTCATGTGACACCTTTTTTATTTACAATATTCCTGAAGTGGAGAGTTGGAGTTGCTACAAGAAGTATTTTAAATTTTACATTTAAAATTTTAATAAAGAAATAGTTCACTTCATCTGCTAGCCATGAAATGGAAATTACATGGTGAGCAAAGCTCACCTGATTTCACAACATTACAGATTCATATTTCATATCTAAGATTTAACTAACATTACAGATTCATATTTCATATCTAAGATTTAACTAACATTACAGATTCATATTTCATATCTAATATTTAACTAACATTACAGATTCATATTTCATATCTAAGATTTAACTTTCATTACAGATTCATATTTCATATCTATGATTTAACTAATATTCCAGATTCATATTTCATATCTATGATTTAACTAATATTCCAGATTCATATTTCATATCTATGACTTAACTAACATTACAGTCTACACAATATGTCTGAATATTATTCCAAATAAAACTATATATCAAACAAGTAGATATGCCCAAATATAAATGCAACATATACATGTAGCATTTTTAATTTTCCCAGATTTTTAAAATGTATTCACAAAGCCAAATAATTTTTTTTTCTTACCTTCAATGATGAATTTTATTTTACATGTGGCTTTGTTTCCTACTTCATCAATTGCCTCAATGATCAGCGTTGTATTCTACAAGCGTAAGAAAATTATAATGCATTTTATTCTAGTTAGATATCACACAGTGAAAATGGAAATAACTGTTTTCTACAAAGAGAACACCTCAATTTTTTTTTAAAAGTTAAAATTAAATACAAATGATAGAATAAAGAGCTTAACAATGTATGCTTAACAAGTGCAACAATTTTTTTAAAATAAGTAGAATGTATTTTTAAAAGTTGGTAAAAACTTAAATGTTTTCATACAAATTTTATATAATTTTAACATCTATTGTGACATAACATTTGCATGATAATTTTACCTGCCATAAACTACACATTAGCATTGTAAACAAAAACAGGGAGTTTACCTTAGTAAATAGGTAAGGCAGCTTGAAGTCTGAGGGCGTGTACACTATAGTTGGCTGGACACCTGAGTTATCCGAGGCTGTTGGCAGTTGCACAAACCGGGGCACCTGGGTGAAATTATTTAGTGGCACCACAACAGGCTTGTCCGGGCAGTTGTTGAAGACAGGAGGGGCTACATCTAAAATATTAGAAAAACATTTTTCAGTTATTAATGGCGTGATTAATGGCTAACAATCTAAAAGGCTGTAGTCCTTTGGTTAGATTTCTAAAATTATCTACTAAACTATGGAGTTATGCCCCTTTGCTCTGAAAACTACACCACTGGGGAGTTTTTGCCTTTTGATTTTATTACCAACAGAAAATCTTAGTAGATGTTGCTCTTTGGTTTCATTACTAATAGAAAATATTAGGAAATATAGCCTGTTAGTCTGATTATTATCCAGCAATCTTTGTAATTATTGCTCCATGGCCAATTAATGACAGGTAACTGGTGGCTAGTTTACAGTTTATATTTAAACAGTTGAATAATTCTACCGCAGCAATGCTTTAAGATTTCAGACTTCAGTCAAACAGATAATGAGGTGAATGACAGCAGGACATTACCCTACCCCCACCCACTCTCTGTAATTGACAGGGATAATGTTCTAGGTCTCAGTTGAAAGTAAGGGGTCTGCATGGTAGCTAAACCAAAAAGTCACGAGTTTAGAAACCTCCAAAATAACAACTACTGCCCTGCGGTTTGTTCTTAAAAGCTGGTGTTAAGAATTCTGTAAGCCAATTAGTAAACGGAATACACCACTCACCAATGCAAGCTGGTATGCTCTTGTTCCACCTTGCCCATTTTGTCTCGAGAACTGATGCGTCTCGTTTATACCTGCCAAATTTGTTTCCACCTGAAGGGAAAATTAAGGCATTTGTTAGCAGTACATCCACTGTAGGCAGTTATATAATAGTAGTGGGGAGAGGACTGAATGTTCCAGTGAAATGGCAGGGAGATTACTGTAAGAAGATGGAGTGAATTCCATTGTTAATCTGAAGGTACCTAACTCTATTCAGGGAGAGTAAATGTGGCTGGGCATAATGATGACGACACAATAATTTGATTTGCCTGACTCTAAGAAACGGTTCCATGACAAATGATCTCAGGACAAATGATCTCAGACAAAATTTTTACTTTTGAATCAAATGCTACGACAAAGTTTAATAAATCTTTTGATGGTTTGCTAGGTTTAACAAATTCATTTTATTCTCAATTATTATGCGTAAACGAGTAAACAAACCGATATTAACAGTCAATAAAAAATAAGTTCAAATCAACTAAAATCATCGTACACACTATTAAAATTTCCCTGTGAGATATTTTGTCTGAGATATTTTGTCTGAGATCATTTGTCCTGAGATCATTTGTCCTGTCACCCTAAGAAACATATAAACTCTACCTCATTTGTCCTATAGATCATAAGGTCTAAAAGAGTATTTTACCTAACTCTTAACATTGATACTACAAAGCAAGTAAATTTGTGAATATTACAGTACCATTTCCTGATCCATTTGGCTGTTGAGAATTCTGTGAGCTGGAAGGAATGCATTTGTTTGTCTGCCTGTCAAACGAGTACTGGGACAAGCACAGCCACTGATGGTTGGTGACAGCAAACTTGGCCGGCGCTGTCAACCTGGTGCCGCAGTCTTCCAGCACGCTGTCCACCATGTGGCTGGTGGCATCAGATAAAGCTGTGCCCAGGTGGAGAAACAGCTCCTGCATGCACTGCCTGCTGTCGTTATTGCTGTCTCTCAGGCTGATCAACACCAGAGGGAGGTTCAGTGTTACCTGTGGAGATAAAATGATATAATCATACAGATAACATAATCTTATCTCTCATACAAATAGGATGTTCAGAGTTTCATGTGGAGTTAAAAGGATATAATCATACAGATAACATAATTTATCTCTCACACAATGTTCAGAGTTTCCTGTGGAGATAAAAGGATATAATCATACAGATAACATAGTCTGATCTCTCACACAAATAGGATGTTCAGTGTTATCTGTGGAGATAAGGGATATAATAATACAGATAACATAATTTATCTCTCTCACAATGTTCAGTGTTTCCTGTGGAATAAAAGGATATAATAATACAGATAACATAATTTATCTCTCACACAAATAAGATGTTCAGAGTTTCCTGTGGAGATAAAGGGATATAATTACACATTATATAATGATGTTACTGTTATATATCTCATCGAGAGCAGATGAGGCTAGATAGCTGGGGACAGAAAAACTCCAAAATAAAAAAATCTGCTGCTTTGTAGTTTGTTCTTGGATTGACAAAGCAAATCCAAAAAAAAAAAATTGAAATCAGAGTTGAAACTTAACTGTATTGGAGGAACACCCGCCCAACATTACAATTTTAAATCGAAGAAGAAGAAATATATCTCATGTGAGGTTTTATAGTTTATAAAATATGTGATATCATATATCTCACACCATTGCATATAAATTATGTGAAGGCACATATCTGCAAAGCATTGTTGGATGGTTCACAGTATGACTGGTAACCTGAGAGTCTCGAGATCATCTTCATCTGACCAATGGACCACCAGGTTTATAAAGGTAACTTTTTTTTGTCATAAATACCTCACAAATTATATACAAATAATGTGAGGTCACGTACAACATTTTCATAATACTGATTTTTATTTAAATCTCTTTTTGAAAATGGTGGGTATTCTGCATATTTACACTAAGCTCTATAATGATACAGATTATTTTTTTTTACCACAGTGATTAAATCAACATAATGACTGCCTTCATTTAAAATATATTGCTAACAACCTCAATAGTCAGCCTTTACACACTAAAACTTCACCACTTTTTAATAAAAGTACCCCATGCTGTTCACACATAATGATAACCTTAGCCTAAACACATGTGAATCTCACCATTTGGCTTGCGAATTCCACAGTTTCCTTTTTGTGTAAAATTAAAACACCATCCGTTGTGTTACAGAGCTCCTTTCTCATCATGCCATCTTTTATTCCTAAAATAATTTCATTATTCAAGTGTCGGGCTGAGTTGAAGATCACATTTTCACAAGGCTTGTCTTCAATTTGTCCAGAGAAATTTAAAGCAATATTTGTTGCATAGATTACTAAGCTTTCTGAAGAAGAAAATATTTAGAAGAGAAATTTGAGATTGATAAAATGATTAACTTTAAGAAAATTAAAAATAAAAAGTGTTTTATGTACTGCTAAAGTTTTTTTTTATAATGTGTTAAAGATATTAAGGGGGGACCCTTAGTCGACTTTCTTAAAAAATTTCAATTTTTCCTCTAAAATTAGTTTATCTTACTTTTTTGTGATTTTGATATCTAGTGAAGATTAGCATTGATTTTTTTTTTGTAAATTGAGTACATTGCTGTTTTCCCCAACAATGTTATCGGAAAAGTAATTATTTGTCAAGGTTATTCATTATTTAGCTAAGACAAGATATTCTGTGTACTAAACATTTTAAAGATGGGGGGAGTGGGGAAAATGTGTAATATTTCAATGTTGGTGGAGGATGGGATCATGAAAGAAAGATTGTATCACAGAATAGTGCTAGGAGATGTTTCAAGGATAAGTTTAATCTATGTAAAGAAAACTGGGCAATTAACAGACAACAGCTGAGAATATGAGTAGCAGACAAAATTATATATTACAGAATTAGATGGTTTGAAAAATAAAACTGCTGGGTATTTTTTCAATATATGTGATCTTGCTTAAACCCTTTTAAACAGACTTTAAAAATTATATTCCAACTTACTTTGTATACATCTGAAATTGAATTCATCATAGTAATAGTCCTCAGTGCAGTAAAACTTGGTATAGTTGATGTCAGATCTGAGCTCGTTGTGTTTGAGGTTGACAGGGGTACAGATGGGTATCAGCTCTCTGGTCAGGTTTAATGACGGCAGGCGTTGTGACACATCACGCATTTCTATAGACAAGAACTTGGTGCAGTTGATGAACGTCTGTTTGCTGATGTCCTCCTTCAAGGCGTACAGATGTGCTATGATCTGTATGATCACCTGATGGGTAATAATAGAAATAGTGGGTAAAAAACAGGTCTAAAATCAAAGTTAATTCTATTTTCTATAATACAACATGTGTTTACATGATTAAAAATGGTGATGCAATGAAAATTTCTATGAAATATAGATTTTAAATTCATACACAGTTGAGAAAAAAAATTTTAAATCCTTTTTTTCCTACAAATTTTTTTTTTATAAATTACTAAATTTTATTAGATTAAAATTTTATAAAATAATTAAAACATTTGAAACAATTAGAAGCAGGAAAAAAATTAGTTTTCTAAAAAAATAGAAGTTAAGATTAAGATCTGCATTGGATAAATAAACAAAAATATGACATAATCTCCCTTTTTTGACTGACCATTTGGACCTTGACTGTAACTTTGACACCATTAGCTAGCACAATGTAGATCCCATCACACTGGATGTAGCGTCGTTGTATGTAAGCCTCCACTTGGGTGAGTGCTCGGACCAGGCCTTCCTTGTACTCACTGGCACACAGCTGGTCCAGTTTGTCATGCAGAAACAGGGGGCTGAAGTTACCTACAAAGGTCAGGTTAGCCCTAGGGATACTTGCTACAGGTGTGCTGGATACCTGAGGCAAAACCTCTTGCAGGCACCTACAATACATTTAAATTATAACTAAAATTACTGGCATTGTGAGTTGAACACATGGTTAAATATAACAAGAAAAAACATTTACAGTATAATACTATGAAAACTATAGATAGGATGGTGGTTGTCCGAAGTACAGTCCCTTGAGCTAGAAGACTCGGCCCAGTTGGGTACCTGGTCTATGTTGGGCTGAGCATAATACTAGTTGTACACAAAATCATTTGTATAGATCTACATGTACACTCTGCTTCATCTCCCTTAATAATTTTCAGGTTACAAATCTACTTCAAAATAGGTAATCAATAGAACAGCTTTACTTCACCTGCCCTATCACCCATTTGTCACTCAGCTACTACAAACAACACAATATTTAAAACAATTAAAGAAATCATCCACTGAGTAAAAGGGAAGACACTACAATGTACAAACAACAAAATATTGTAGACTCACATAAAAGCTTGTCAAGTGTGTAACAGATAAACTCTACTCCACATACCCTATTACCAATCAGGTCCCAAAGCTACAACACAAACAACAGACTCACATAAAGAGGAGGTCGTCTAGTGTGTAACAAGTAAACTCTACTCCACCTACTCTATTACCCACCAGGTACAAAAGCTAAAATAAAAACAATGCAACAGACTCACATAAAGAGGAGGTCGTCTAGTGTGTAACAAGTAAACTCTACTCCACCTACTCTATTACCCACCAGGTACAAAAGCTAAAATAAAAACAATGCAACAGACTCACATAAAGAGGAGGTCGTCTAGTGTGTAACAAGTAAACTCTACTCCACCTACTCTATTACCCACCAGGTACAAAAGCTAAAATAAAAACAATGCAACAGACTCACATAAAGAGGAGATCATCCAGTGTGTAACCACTATGGCAGCTCCAGCCCTTATAGGGAAACTTGAACTCCGCACCTGTGTAGCTCAGAGACTCGCAAAACGAGGGCAGCACCTTGCTCTCAACACTCAAGAACTTTTTCTGCAGCTCGGAGTAGGTGAATCGTACAAACTCTTCCGCGCACCGTTCCACCTGCTGTCTGCTGGAGTTTTGGTAGACGATGTGAAACTTCAGGTAAATTTTTGCCTGGTGAGGGAATTCAAAGGTTTTTATCAAGGTGTTATCTAATAATGGCAATCTAAAACATTTTAAAAAGTATCTAAAAGAAACTATCAAAAACAAAACAAATAATAAAAAATAAAAATACTAATGTTTAGACCAATTTATTTATCAATAACTAAAATATTTTATTTTATAATTGCAACAGTTCTATAATGTCTTCTGTTATTTTTTTCAATAACGAATGAAAATAACATGCAGAAAATAAATGAAATCATTTCTTAAAAATAAATCATTCTATCAGAATTTTTAAAACATTTTTAACCTTCAAACCCAACAATATAAGGTTTTCAAATTAAAAAGAAACATTAACACTTAATACATAAATAACCAACATTTGAGTTGTGTAATTACAAGAAATTTTAACTGGCATAAAAAAACGTACAGTGCTTCCTTTAAACTTGATGTTGCCAGAGACCAACTCCAGGGAGGCGTCAGGGGCGGCCCCACACACCATATTCCCCATCTCATTCCCAAACTCCCTCAACAGCTCGTTGACTTTAATGTTGACATTGACGTGAACAGCGTTCAGACAGGTGTTGTTTGAAAAACTGCCAGTCATCCCATCAGAAACTTCCACTAAGTAGAATGGTATGGTCACTGGGGATTACAATCATATCGTATGGTCATTGGGGATTACAATCACATGGTATGGTCACTGGGTATACAATCACATGGTATTGTCACTGGGGATTACAATCACATGGTATGGTCACTGGGGAATACAATCATATCGTATGGTCATTGGGGATTACAATCACATGGTATTGTTACTAGGGAATACAATCACATGATATGGTCATTGGGGATTACAATCACATGGTATTGTCACTGGGGATTACAATCACATGGTATTGTCACTGGGGATTACAATCACATATGGTCACTGGGGATTACAATCACATGGTATGGTCACTGGGGATTACAATCACATGGTATGGTCACTGGGGATTACAATCACATGGTATTGTCACATGGGATTACAATCACATGGTATGGTCACTGGGGATTACAATCACATGGTATTGTCACATGGGATTACAATCATTGCTATTTCTAAAATAAAATGTAATTTAACCAACTTTAAAAATTTCAAAGAATGATAATCAATTTTTAAAATGATTTATCCACAAACTGCTCAATTAAACAAGTGAATGCTTTGGAATAATGAGAATATCAGACAAAAACTTTGTCCTTTAAATTAACTAACTATTCATTAAAAATATAGTTTAATTATTTTTTTAAAAGAAAGAATTCTATAAGAAAGTATCATGCAAACTTAACAGTGCTGCATGAATATTTATTTTCAGTATTTTCTGGTTGAACTATTTTTATAGTCTTAGATCTAAAGTGCAATTTATTTTCATTAAAGTAAAGGTCAAGATATTTAATTTTAAATTTAAATGTGCATCAATTCTAGTTCCTAAGTATCTAAAAAATCAAAGAATTCAACAAATTGAATTATGAACATGCAAGAGTCTAATACTTACAGTTAACAGCTATTGATGTAGGCTCCTGCGCTTGAGTTTGTTTCTCTTTGGTGTGATTTATGAAGCACTCTGTCCTGTTGGCATTTTTACCTCTGTTGGCTGAAGATTTGTTGCCATGGTGTTCTGAGCTTGAGTTCAACTCAGTGCAGTCCGAGCTGGTGTTGAAAGATTTTATGTTGTCTGTTATGTTCCCTGTCCACTGGTCATCTGTGGCACTGATGGGTTCACTGTCCTGTCCTTTGGATGTTGATGTACTTGGGAATGTGGAGCTGAAGTTGGTGCTCACAGACAGTGGGGTTTCTGACATTAGATGTCTGGTTGGGTTGGGACTGGGGGT
This sequence comes from Physella acuta, assembly GCF_028476545.2. NCBI lineage: Eukaryota > Metazoa > Mollusca > Gastropoda > Physidae > Physella > Physella acuta. Next base: position 78,580 of record NW_026732138.1, on the reverse strand, counting down.
GATTGTGGAGGGTGTGGTTGCTTCAGTAACAGGTGTGGGTGTGGTTGGTTCAGTTATTGTTTGCCTGGGTGTCATAGGTTTAAACGTGGGTGGTTCAGGTTTCGCTGTGGGTATTTCAGGTTTGGGTGTGGGTGTCTCTGGTTTTGGTGTGGGTGGATCAGGTTTTAGTGTGGGCGTTTCTGGTTTGACTGAGGGTGTCGCTGGTTTTGGTGTGGGTGTTACGGATTTCAGGGTAGGAGTCTCAGGTTTTTCTGTAGGTGTTGCAGTTTTCAGCGTGGATGTAGCAGGTGTTGGTGAGGATGTTGAGGGTTTTGGTGAGGATGTTGAGGGTTTTGGTGAAGATGTTGCAGCTTTCGGTGTGGATGTCACAGGATTTGGTGTTGATGTTGTTGTTTTTGTGTTGCCAGTGGTTGTGGGTAAATAGTCTGTATTATATGAGCCGAATTCTGTGGATGTTTGGGATTCAGTTGTAGCTGTTGTATGTATTGTTGTTATATAGTAATGTTCTGTTGTTGTATGGTACTGATCTGTTATTACGCTGGTATGGTAGTTCACTGTTGGTGGTACGTCATCTTTAACAGTTGTAGAATCTGTTACTTCAAAGAAGCTTGAAAAAGTAGAAGCTGTTGTCGAATAAAATCCACTTTCTTCAGTAGTGGATGACAGAGGTGAGGTTGGAGGGACTGTTGTGGTGATTAGCGGTGTCTCCTGGTAAGTGGAGTCACCTGTTCCAGCAGGCATAATACAATCTGAAAAATGTAACAGAAAAACATTTAAAGTTTATTAGGCAAAATGTTTCAACCTTTAAGTCAACCATTTTTTAAAAAATCAACTGCAAAATTTAGTGCCATTGATATTGATTTTATAAAAGCTTTATAGATGTGTCTTTTAATTATTGGGGCCAAGGATCTTAATTTAATATTTGGTGGCAGTGCTATAAGAATCATCTATGACATGAGACACTGTGTGCTACAGAAATTTTTTAAATTTTGTTTATATTTTAGGTGAATTAATTTCAAAATCTAGGGAACTAAGAATTAACTATAACAACTAATTAGTTAAGCCCAGGTAAAGAAAACAAACCCCACCTTCCATACAGACAGGCCTTGAACTGTCATCACAGGACTTCCCGTTCAAACTGAGTCCTAGAGGACAATCAAATGAGCTGGTCACCGTCAGGGAGGACTGAGGTTTAAAGCTGACCTCCGGGCAGCTGACTGGAGTAAAAGCCAGCTCCCCCTGGAACTTTCCCAGAGACACATCCTGGATAAACCTGACAAATCTCTGGACATGCTCACACAGGTCTAGTGGTTCTGTGGTTGTAGTGGTGAGGGACAGAGACACAGTGATGTTCATTGTAGGCTGTAGAGGTAAGTACACAGAATAGTTAGTGTTTCATTTAGATCACTCAATGGTTATTTATTTGATGAAATATAAGTTAAAAGAACAGTCTGTAAGTTTCTTCTTCTTCTTCTGCATTCTTAATTTAGTTAATGGTGGAGGATTTAAAGAACAAGTCCAACTTCGTGTATGAAATGGACTGTGGTCTCCAGATCCGCTGTGCCCCGTATAGTTTTTCCTTGAATGAGGTGTATAGGGGCCAGTGTTTGGATCGCGCCTGGCTATATAAGGAACAGTCCTGAAGGACGTGCTTTGTATTCTCCGGGGCCATGCCACATGGACAATTTTCGCCAGACCCAACTTATATTTTTTGTGCATGTGCTGTTTTAGTCTGTTGTGGCCTGTTCTGAGTCTGAAGATTATGTGTTGTTTGCATGTCTGTAAGTTTCTAAAACTATGGTAGTTGTGGTTACAATTTATGTTCAGTTTTCACACTACCCTCTTTCCCCCCCCCCCCTAATCAGGGTATAAATAACAACTGGGTGAACTCTGGAAGGGTCCATACACTCGAAGAATTGATTTATTTAAGAACATTTTTAATAAGCAATTGTATAGCTCAAATACTGAGTGAACTAAAGGATGATCTACAAACTCAAAGAACAGTTTATTAATGTCATATGAGCAATTGCTTGATCGGATGCTGAGTTAACTAAGGGATGGACTACAAGATGAAAGAATGGTTTATAACTTTAACTTAAGCAATTTTATACTTCAGATATTCAATCAAATCATTCTCTGGTATAACCGATAACTAACTCACAGTAATTAACACCATGAAACTGATTTCAAAGGAAATTCTAAAATTGTTTTTAATGACATTCTAAGCACAGGTCAAAATATAACTTTAAAGGGAGAATTAGCTCAAAGCCAATAAAGTACTGTCCTTCTATGAAAATAGATAGAAATGAAATATAAGCTTTGTAACTTCACAGTATTATAAATGAAATAAAAATTGTATCCAAATTATTGAGTAATAAAGTTAAGCAATTTTGTTATGATGCTTCAGTATTTTTCACTTTTTCATTTTTAAGCGAAAAATTTAAAACAAATAATCCTACTGTAATATTTTTAAAATGAATGAAAATAAAATCTTACATTAAATCTGTCAAAACTGTAGATGGCGCTCCCCGCTTTAGAAATTTCTAAGCTGTGCGTTACATTCAGTTTCAACCCCTCTTCCCTGACTCTGTTGATAATCTCAATCATCTTTTCGCCATAGGAAGACCTACATGCATTCACTAAAATAAATTGGTCTCTGAAGATTACTAGCTCTACTTGCACTGCCAAATACACCACAGGCTGCAAGATGGACTGTTTTGTTTCAAACTTAGGGACACACGTAAGCTGGCTTTCGTCTGAAATAGGAAATAAAGATAATAAATATTTAACTGTTAGAAAAAATTTCTAATAGAAAGAAAATAATATTAATATAAATTATTAATTTTTTTTCATTGTACAAGTATATTAATATAATTATGATTTTAAAAAGGGATAATGTGGTCCACTGGTAGAGCACTATATTTTCAACCTAAATTTTTGAGTTCAAATCACAGGCTCCAGTCAATTTGACTTTCCTAACCCCCTGACTCTCATAAAGTAAAGGCAACTAGGTGAATTGTTATCACTTCATCTACCAAGGTGTGAGAAACTGATTAACTCTACTTCATCTGCACTCAGTGGCATTGCTAGGGCGAGTGTCACCCGGTGCTGCACCTAATGTGAAGGTTGGTGTCATCTCCCACACCGCTTGATAGGTCTAAAATTTGCACGATAATAGTAATGATGTTAATCTATAGTTGGTTATTAATACAGCTTGATGTAACATTGTTTTCTCTATAGCAAGTTTACAGCATGGTGTCACTCCCCACTTGTCTGGATTCATCAATTTTGATTTTAAAAGACAATTTAACTCTAATTAATCATTAAAATGGAATGATCATTTATCTATATATATTTTGCTATTTTTGCCTTGGAGTCAACCCCCCCCCCCCCTTGCTACACCCCTGTCTGCACTATGGACCTTATTTTATTGATGTTAAGTTGTATAACCTGAAAGTGCATAGCCATCTTTACAAATAAAGCTGACTTGTGTTCCAACAGCAAATCCAGGTGAGTACTCGGACAAATTAACATATTGGGAAACTCCAGGATGTGGACACGACTGGACTGAAGAAAAAACCAAATCATGTGGGTTAACTTTTTATGAAACAAATTATACTTCAACATTACAAGGTAGGCCTATAACCATGAAAGAGGCTTAAATTAAGAGAAAAAAATGTTTAACTAAATTATTTATTAGTCTAATAACATCCAGAGATGGATTGAGGTGTTTAGACAGAATCCCAGGCATCTGATTCAGAGATCATATAACATATGAAGAAGTCTATGAACGAATCACCACTGTGACTGGTCCCGTTGAGAACCTATTAAGTATTGTTAAAGCAAAGACACTAAGATGATTTGGACAAGTGACATGACCCAACAGCCTAACGTAAACAGTCATGCAGAGCATGGTGCCAGAGTATGACGGAGGCAAAGACAACATTGGATGGAGGAGGCAAAGACAACATTGGTTGGAGGAGGCAAAGACAACATTGGATGGAGGAGGCAAAGACAACATTGGTTGGAGGAGGCAAAGACAACATTGGTTGGAGGAGGCAAAGACAACATTGGATGGAGGAGGCAAAGACAACATTGGATGGAGGAGGCAAAGACAACATTGGATGGAGGAGGCAAAGACAACATTGGTTGGAGGAGGAAAAGACAACATTGGATGGAGGAGGCAAAGACAACATTGGATGGAGGAGGCAAAGACAACATTGGATGGAGGAGGCAAAGACAACATTGGTTGGAGGAGGCAAAGACAACATTGGATTGAGGACATCAAGGAACTGACTGGATTACCTGTTGCAGAATTACTTAAAATGAAAAGGATAGCAAAAGATTATGAAAAAACTGAGGCACCCAGCGACCCCTTCCCCTCCCTAGTTATGGGTTAAATGAATGACTAAATAATAAAATAGCATTAGAATGTACATAAAGTGAAACCGTTAATGATTTACACAATAGTTTATAAAAAGTAATGTTTCAATATGTAGGCCAAGAAAAAATAAATTTATCTACACACTTTGACAGGTAGGTGGAGGTGAGTCCCACCGGCCGTTTTGAAGACATCTTAAAACAGAACTTCCATAGAGCCTGTGGCCACACTGGCACCTGAACACTGCCACTGAGTTGTATACAGAGCTTGTATAATTGACCACTCCATTTTCTGGTGACTTCAATGCCGGACATTTCACAACTGAAATACCAACAACGCACATTCAATATTATCAGTGAAAATAAAATGTTTATATGAAAATCTGTTCATAGGTATTTTACACAATTTTTTACAGATTTTGATAGGGACACAGACTTACTTTGACAAACAGATTTTGATAGGGACACAGACTTACTTTGACAAACAGATTTTGATAGGGACACAGACTTACTTTGACAAACAGATTTTGATAGGGACACAGACTTACTTTGACAAACAGATTTTGATAGGGACAGACTTACTTTGACAAACAGATTTTGATAGGGACAGACTTACTTTGACAAACAGATTTTGATAGGGACACAGACTTACTTTGACAAACAGGTTCTGATCCACTCCAAATGAAGGTTAATTTTTCAGGATTTGTGTTTTTATCTTCTACACAGTAGCGAGTCTTTGGGCCTACAAGTTTATACCCCTGGTCACACATGTAGTCTACTTCACTTCCCACTTTAAGCATAGAGAAAACTGTCTGACCGTTGCTTATATTGCGGGGAGGTTCACATGCAGACTCTGAAAAAAGATTTTTGAAACTAACTATCTAATGTAGGCCTACAACTTAGATAAAAATTGTGAAGCTTTTATAACAAATTTCCTAACATTAAACATAGATAAAAATTACATTTACATTTAAAATGTCAATATGCAGTTAACACAAAATGGTTCCCTTACCTAGGCTACAGGAGTTAGGTGTTAACCTTACCTATGCTACATGAGACGGGTGTAAACCTTACCTAAGCTACAAGAGACAGGTGTTAACCTTACATAGGCTACATGAGACAGGTGTAAACCTTACCTGAACAAAGAGGGGCAGGTGGTACCTTACCTAGGCTACATGAGACAGGTGTTAACCTAAGCAAAGAGGAGCAGGTGGTACCCTTACCTTACATAGGCTACATGAGACAGGTGTAAACCTTACCAAGGCTAAATCAGACAGGTGGTAACCTTACCTTACCTAGGCTACATGAGACAGGTGTAAACCTTACATAGGCTACATGAGACAGGTGTAGACCTTACCTAGGCTACATGAGACAGGTGTTAACTTTACCTAGCTACATGAGACAGGTGTTAACCTTACATAGGCTACAAGAGACAGGTGTAAACCTTACCTAAACAAAGAGGGGCAGGTGGTACCCTTACCTAGACAGGTGTTAACCTTACCTGGGCTACATGAGACAGGTGTAAACCTTACCTAGGCTACATGAGACAGGTGTAAACCTAACCTAGGCTACATGAGACAGGTGTAAACCTTACCTAGGCTACATGAGACAGGTGTAAACCTAACCTAGGCTACATGAGACAGGTGTAAACCTTACCTAGGCTACATGAGACAGGTGTAAACCTTACCTGGGCTACATGAGACAGGTGTAAACCTTACCTAGGCTACATGAGACAGGTGTAAACCTTACCTGGGCTACATGAGACAGGTGTAAACCTTACCTAGGCTACATGAGACAGGTGTAAACCTTACCTGGGCTACATGAGACAGGTGTAAACCTTACCTAGGCTACATGAGACAGGTGTAAACCTTACCTGGGCTACATGAGACAGGTGTAAACCTTACCTAGGCTACATGAGACAGGTGTAAACCTTACCTAGGCAAAGAGGGGCAGGTGGTGACCAGCTTTGGTCTGATGTACAACTCAGCTTAGTAGAGAGGCTGGGGAAGTGGCCTTGTGGGCAGATGATGCTGGCCTGAGTCCCCTGGAGTAACTGACCATTGAACAGCTTCTGCTGGCTGTACAGGACACTGATACCACTCTCTAGGGCCACAGCTTTACAGGTAACTAATTAAATAGAAATTACATTCTTTGTGTTAGTAGCATGAACATAACTTTTACAGCTTTACAGGTAACTAATTAAATAGAAATTACATTCTATGTGTTAGTAGCATCAACATAACTTTTATATTTAAGTACATGAAAATAAAATTTGACAACTCATAAATTCTGATTTAGTTAGAATATGCAAAAAATTTAGTTTTTTTTAAATTTTATTGCAAAGTTAGTAAAAAAAATGTTTAGTACTTTTTAGTACTGTTGGCTAAGCCAAACCATATAGACATATAAACAACATCAGTCTAGTACCTGGCCTTTGAAAAGGTACAGCTAAACCTGAGGTAAAAAAATTTAAGTTGGAAAAGAAATAAAAACCTGCGCAGGTCTTGTTGGGACGAAGCGTCATGTTGCCAATATGGTCCCAGGGGCCATCATACAGAAGGTAGCCAGAAGGACATTTACAGTGGTAGCTGCCAGGGGAGTTAACGCATGTGTGGCTACATCCACCATTATCAATGCTACATTCATCTATATCTGAAATTAAGGTGACAGTGGTTGTGGCTATAAACATAACTAAAATAAATGAAAAATCAAGGTGAAGGTCTTATTATAACAAAAAAAAAATATTGATCAGATATTGGTCAGATTGGTGTTGAAGATAGTCATACTGATCTTAATTCGAAATTAAAGTCTCTGAGATTTGTTTTATAGATAGATGTACTGATCTTAAATACATCAATCAGAATTGAATTACAGATACCATTCAGACTGGCATTTTAAGTTATCAGCCAAGTTTGCCTAAATACAGTCACCAGCTTCATTAAACGAAGTGTCAACAAAATAATTACATTAATTATTGTCCTAAAATGTTTCTAGACCAAAACAATCCTTTCAGGAAAAAAACATACATTAAACCACCTGAAGCAGCTGGAATGTTAATGTTTAGCTTTGGCTGTGTGCCTAAATGAATAGTTGACATGGATTTTGCGGAAAATCTTTTGATTTGGAACACATATATGTAAGATAGTGTAGATTGACAATAGACCAGCCTATGAAGATAACTCATTCTTTTTCTCAAAAGTTGATTTATGTTTAGAAAACACTCCTCGAAAAAAAAACACTGTATTAAACAAGAGCAGTGGTGTCTACAACAGAGAGAATTAAAATAGAGAACAAAATAACCTACCAATGCAGTTACGCGTGGAGTCCAGGGGATGCTGGTAGCCTTGATCACACCTGCAGCTGAACCCACCTGGGTAGTTCTGGCACAGGTGACCCCCACAGGCATCTGGATTCTTGCACTCATCAATATCTGAGTAAAAAATGTCTTAATGGTAAAGCATGCTTAAGATGATTTTAATAAGACATTCCTTTTAGTTAACAGTGACTTAGATTAGTGTTTAACGTACAGTTAAAATGTTCATTTAATGTCTTTACAAATATAACAACCAGGAATGCTATAAATTATAATATGTATGCAGATTTGTTATTAAATTTTAACTCATAAACCCTCATAAACTTTAAGTATTATAAAGATATCCAACAGGATTTTTAAAAATGAATTACCATACAAAGCACATGAATTTATTTATTAACTATTTTTTATTAATTTATTTGAATATGTTCCTAAAAAAATATTAGGTAAAATTTTAACTTGTTAGTTGGATTTGGTCTCACCTATGCATGATGGGAATGGGTTGTCATATTGGAGAGTTGGTAAACAGGTGAGTAGATCAGAGCCATTGGGCTGATGACCTTCATCACAGAAAATCTGAAGGGAGTGACCCACCGCAACTGCTGATGTTGAGTTCACATGACCATTACAGATTTTCTCCAGCTTGGCACACTGTGAAACTAGGTAAGCAACAAATTCAAAAATAAGAATTATAACCAATTAGGCCTAATATCTAAACATGGCAATAATGCATAAATAAGAATTATAACCAATTAATATCTAAACATGGCAATAATGCATAACCAGCTGTATAATCTTGTGAAATAAAAACAATAAAACACCGCTAATTTTGTTTATATCTTCTTAAAGCTAGCATTATTTTTCTGAAAAGTAAATATTTCAATCTTTACCATTACAAATGGGTCTTGCATGGCTCCACTGTCCAGAAAGATTACAGTGAGAGAACTCCCTGCCTATCATATGAAATCCCTCATTACAAGTGTAGTTTCGCATGTACCCATACTTTATATCTTCAGCTAGTGCTCTAGAATTGTTTGGTGGTCTTTCTTTTGGACAAAGGATAGCTGTGGAAAAAATATATCAGTTTTAAGCACTCAATAATTTGATTCAAGAACAAGAAAATGTTTTAAACTAGATTTTGGATGAATATAAACTAGATTTAGGGTAAATAATCCAATGACTTTACAAGAGGAATAAATATAAACTTTGTTTTAGAGAACAAAATAGGGTATTAACAGATATTTAAAATAAAAATGTTTTTCTTGTTACAGTCCACTTAAGTGTATCATTATTGTGGCCTTTAATTTAATTAAAACAGCTTCTGGAAACACACATCAAAAGCAGTATCAACAACACTGTAACTCCTATATGGAATACCACAGCCCTGTCCCTTCAAAGCAAGATAAGAAATTTCAACACAAATGTCAAGGCAGTACTGCTTTATCACTCAGACACCAAACCAGGTTACACAATCAAACAGTTAAAGGCTACAAATAAATGCCTATAGATGCCTATAATGAATCCTAGAGGTAAGATGGCTAGGAATATTGTCCACAAGCACCCATGGTAAATCAGGAGACAACAGTGCATAGACAGGGACATGAAAGTCCACAAATGGGGATAGTTAGGACACCCCTTGAAAAGAGAACACAAAAACATCACAAAGCAGGAGTTGGACTACAGAGAGCCTAAACAATCCAGGAGAATGACTGTGGAAAGGGTAGCGAGGGCTGTGAGGGTTACATGGTCTCAAATAAAGAGAGCTGCCCAAAACAGTCTGCTGGAGAGGTGTAGCTGTAGCCCTTTATTGCTCAGGGGCTTCAAAGGAATCAAGAACACTACATTATTCAAGACTCCACAACTTTTATAATATTTGAAGCAATTCTTGGGTTTTTTAAATCTAATTTATAAAGTTTCAAGAGACCTTCACACTTAGGCACATTTTCCCAGCCATTTTGTCCACATTCAGCTATTTCTCTGCCCACTAATCTGTAGCCAAACAGGCAACTGTAGTTAGCTCTGCTGCCAAATGTGATTCCATCTACATGAACCAAATAAGCTTTCTCTGGAATAGGTGGTGATCCACAGATGATTTCTAGTTAATAAACAAAAGCAACTGTTATTTAGAGAAGGAAATTTCTAATTTCTAAGTCCAGTTTTATTACTTTTATACTGATATTTAAAATTATACCTCTTCTGCTTTGACTACTCAAGAAAATTAAAAACAAATCAAATTATGATATTTTTATGAAAAAATATGAATAATAATTTTTTACAAGGAATAGAAACTTGCGATTCGCTTCATAATAGCTATTTCTGCGAATTTATTACCCTATTGTTATTTTATAGAAAAATTAAAAATTCTGATCAAATAGGCGTAATAAAAATAGAATCACTTTTTAAAATTAAGTCCAACCAAACATTATATCAATAAATTGTGTTTTATAGTAAATAAACAATATTTTTTAGAAACTGAAAGTTTAAACTACAGCTTTGTCATTTAATTAGAGTGTAAAACTTACTTTCGCATGATGGCAGCTGAGCAGGAAACCATTTACCCAGCATGCCGCAGGTCCTTTGATTCGAGCCAGTAAGAGTAAATCCTGGTACACATGAATACTTCACAATAACCCCGAAATAGGTCTCAGTTGAGTTGATCACAAGAGGGTCATTAACTGAAGCTTCCTCACAATCTAGTTAAGTTTTTTTTAAATTATTTTTTAAAATAGCTGCTTACTAAATAAATAAGATGTTGGTTTATATACAGAGGTGGACTGACTATGTCCAAGAGGCCCAGGAAATTTTAAAAGGGCCCCCAAACCCAGATTGAAATTTTTAGTGTGTGTTTTCTTCTCCATCAAAACCTGAATTTTATTCCTTGATATGAAGAATTAGTAATGGTCAAATGGTACCACTAATAGGACTATTACAGTACCATTTCTAGTGTCCCAACAACAGTATTTTCCTGGGGACCCACCAGGAATTTTCCAGCGGGCCAGTCCAACCCTGTTTATATATTAATATAATAACTAGTAATTCTTTTATGAACCAATGTTCTCAGTATTTAGGTAAAAGAGCGTTTTACTGATTCTTAAGACTTATACTTAACAGGCAATTTATTGCAATAAACATCAAAAAATATGTTCACAGTTTATCCCAGTTGTACTCACCAAATGAAAAGGCAGCAGCCCATCTGCCAGTGTTTACAGTGGAGTCAGTGATAAACTTGACAGAAAAGTTACTGTGTGATGAAATGAGTGACGACTGATCAGACAAAGATCCTGACATATTCAGAAGAATGGAGGTGCTGTTCTGTAGCTACAATATTCAATCAAAATGAAAATCATTTGTTAGGAATATATATTTTGAAACATATCAGCTAGTGAAAATATGTAAAGAATATAAGTATTGAAATTACATAGAACTTTAGTAGTTAAATGCAATTAATATTTACAATTTTCATTTGTTGGAGGATATTATACTGGAAAGTTAATAAACGTTAAAGAAAAAGCAATAAATAATAATGTAGTTTTTAAAAAGTACCACCATGTAATGTGTAATTAAGACTGTCTTAAAAAAGGTAAATTTTAAAATCTTTTATATCAATATTTTCTATGCCAAAAATAGCAAACCTGAATAACTGGGTAATAAAAACAAATCACTGTTACATTTTTTTGTAATTATTAAATTTTTTTGTGTAATTTTTAAAAAAAAGTTTTAGACAAAATACCACTATATTTGCTAGAAAAATAAACAAGGAAAAGCATATACTCACAGTGACTACATCTTTCCCCTCCTCTGTGAAGAAAGGTGGAAGAATAATAAACCTGAGTTCAGTGTGAGACAAGTCTTTTAAAACCTTCCACTCACACCTGAGATTGTTGGGGTACTGGGAGCTGGTGTAGCCAGGTGACAAGATCAGACTTGAATTATACGGAAAGACGATACCACAACCTGCAGTGTATAGAAATATGTTTTTTATTGCATATCTGATTAGACTCCAGAAAGTGTTAAAGAACTTAAGGACAACATCAAAATGACAATTCTTAAAAGGTAAAGAAATGGCTATTGTAAATAGGTAAATGGTAAATGTAATTGCTTTAAGGGTTAAGAATATATTGGTATATGTTCAATTCTAGTTCCTGTTAATAAAACATAGGTTAGCGTTAGATTTTAGAATAACTATAAATAAACTATAAATATGTGGGAAAGTGTGGTCAAATGGTAAAGCATAGAGTTCGGATTTTGGTTTGGATTTGGAACTGTAAGTTGTCCTGGAGTCCACCCAGCTCTGATGGATACCTGGTTTACGCTGGGGAAACTTGACGTGCCTGGGCATGGTGGTGACCACACCATCCCTTCTTAGGCAGAGGTCAAGAAATATATAAACGTCATTTTCCCAATGGATCACTAGGTTTAAAGAGGAATATTTAGTTAATTTCATAAATATATTATAAAATATTAGCTACAGATGAAACCAATATTTGTATACATTTTTTGACAAATATTTAAAAAGAAACTAATAAAAATTATATTTCAATTTAGCTTTTAATAAACATATAGAAATTACCTTTAACATATGAAACATTGAATTGCCCATTAGTGTATTTATCTTTAAAAAAATGAATAAGTACAAGTTGCCCTGAAGAAACAATAACAGGTGGAATGTTGATTGATGGAAATGCTGGAGAGCTGCTGAGGGAATGAGATTCACTGGGAACAATAGCACCATGACTGGAGTTGATGTGGGTGATGATGGGAGAGTTCATGTCAATCCCATCATAAACTGTGATGGTATCATTGGCTTCAAGAATCACAAGGTTAAACTACAGCAGAAGAAAAAAAAAGACAAATTTTAGCAATGTAAATATTTCAAAATTTAGTCTTTTGATAATTTTACGATGATTTAAAAATGTTCCAAGAACTAATTAATCATAGTTAACCATAATTAACCATAGGCGTACCCTCAATGATACAACTTCTGAATTAGGTGCTGAGATCAACCAATCACAAAATTGGCCTCTAGCTAAGTTTGATTTGGAAGCATTGAACTTTTCTTGCTTTTCTATATCTTCAGCCAGCAGTTTGTGGTAGCAGGACACAGATTCTAGGGTGACTGTAAAAATAAAAAATTTTAAACCAGTAAAGCAGTTTGTGGTAGCAGTACACAGACTCTAGGGTTACTGTAAAAATAAAAAATTTTAAACCAGTAAAGCAGTTTGTGGTAGCAGTACACAGACTCTAGGGTGGCTGTAAAAATAAAAAAATTTAAACCAGTAAAGTAGTTTGTGGTAGCAGTACACAGACTCTAGGGATACTGTAAAAATAAAAAAATTTAAACCAGTAAAGCAGTTTGTGGTAGCAGTACACAGACTCTAGGGTGGCTGTAAAAATAAAAAATTTTAAACCAGTAAAGCAGTTTGTGGTAGCAGGACACAGACTCTAGGGATACTGTAAAAATAAAAATTTTTAAACCAGTAAAGCAGTTTGTGGTAGCAGTACACAGACTATAGAGTGACTGTAAAGATAAAAAATTTTAAACCAGTAAAGCAGTTTGTGGTAGTAGGACACAGACTATAGAGTGACTGTAAAGATAAAAAATTTTAAACCAGTAAAGCAGTTTGTGGTAGTAGGACACAGACTATAGAGTGACTGTAAAAATAAAAAATTTTAAACCAGTAAAGCAGTTTGTGGTAGTAGGACACAGACTATAGAGTGACTGTAAAAATAAAAAATTTTAAACCAGTAAAGCAGTTTGTTGTAGCAAGACACAGACTCTTGGGTGACTGTAAAAATAAAAAATTTAAAAACAGAAACTGCAATTTCAAAATTTTGTGCCAATGCGGGTTGGTGAGGCACCATGATTATATGTCTGTAAATATATACACATACACATATAAATATTTATATGTATATCTACAAAATTTATTTATTGTAGGATTTTAAAAAATACTAATATAAGATATACATTCTCTCCTGATGAAACACTTCATTCTGCAGTTGATAAAGATGTAAGGCTACCAAAGGTGTAATTGTTCTGCTTGATGTCCATACTCAAACACTGAGGGACAAGGAACTGAAGGAGCTGACCAAGCCAGCAAGAGAAAGGAGGATAAAGAAGAGGATCATTGGACTAAGGAAAAGGTTGAAGTTGACTTAACGTTTGAACTTCTTGCACTTAGGTCACAAAGGCTCAAGAACTAGGGCACTTTGCTGACAATTGAGATTGAAGTATAGTTTGTTTTTTTGCAGTTCAGAAATTCAATTGAAAGTTCCATGTCAGCATACAAAACAAGGATCACCCAGACAAAGTAACAACACCATTAGCACCTTGCAACTATACTTATAACTCACATGAAGAGATCTCTTATGCCCATGCCAGTATTGGAAGGTGGAAGTTCCATCTGAAAATACTGAACTACCTGGTGTGGTTCCTCCAGACGAGCATTAATTAGCTCATAGTATATATCTACTAAGATATGTTTAGCGCTCATACTTAGCTGAAATTCTTGCTTATTTCTCTTTTGTTATCTTTTCTGATCCAGCTGGGATATGCTGAATGGATGTGACTTTGTGTTAAATTATTAATCACCAGTTGCCTTTTGCTGGTCTTTTGTGCACACATTTAAATGTATGTTTTTGTTTTGACCAGTCAAAGAAACTGGACCATATCGTTTAACTAATAATGGTTAAAAAAAAAAAAAGTTTCATTTCTACAAATTAAGAACACTGATACCTGATTGTTTTCTTTTTAAACTAGAATCAAATTATAATTTTATACTTTGAGAAATTTAAAGCTTTGACAAACAGTCACACAAAATGTTTATTTAAAAGTTTAGTGATATGAAAGGCAATCGTTACTTCATTTTTCTCGCATTTTTGTGTATTTTTGAAGACTTTACAGAACAAAGCCAAAAGTTGTCTCCCTTTAATACAATGAATAAATGGGAAGCAAATAAATAACCTAATATTCAATTTTAAACAATTTTTAACTATTAATATTGCATTGGGTTTAAACATGTCAAATAATAATGTAATATTGATTATTAAAAAAAATTAAATGTATACCTATGCATACATAAAAAATTGTCCAAATATATAAAACTTTCACTGAGTAGTCTTCTAAGAATTGGAGTTGGCTTACTAAAATATTTTCAAACATATCTATTGTTCGGTTTAACATAACAAGCAGAAAATTATCCTTAGCTACGTGAACTGCACTTTCTATTGTGTAGTAATTAAGTATGAAGTAGAGCAATAAAATTTTCACAAGAATTTCAGGGTGCGATCAGAAAGTGGTTTTACTATGTATATTGCTAGAAACATTATATAATGATAAGCTTCAAATCAAACTTTAAGCACAAAACTCAACAACTCAACATTTCTACCCAAAAACTTTTAGGGAGCTGACATCCTAAACCAACTATGGATAGAAATTTTCAGGGGTCGAACCTTTTAAATTGGCAAATAGATGAAAATATTTGACAATGGAATGGTTGATATATAGCAAATATTTTAATTAAGTATCTGGTGACAGCAGTTATGATATGAAAAAAAATGTTTTATTTGTATAAATTTTTTTGAAAGTTACTGTCAAACTTTTTCCCCTTCTCTAGTATGGTGGGAGCCGCACTGCCTGGTTTGAAAACCACTGCTCTAGAATCACTTTAAAAAATAAAGTGTGTAAATAAGTAAAGCAGTTTATGGTAACAAGGAAGGACGGTTGACTAAAAATAACACTATTCAAACAATGAAACAGCTATAAACAAAGGATATACATTGATTACAAAATAATTGACTAAAAATAACACTATTCAAACAATGAAACAGCTATAAACAAAATTGATTACAAAATAATTGACTAAAAATAACACTAATCAAACAATAAAACAAAGATGTAACAAAGGATATTTATTGATTACAAACTAACAAGCTAGAAATTTAAAAGCAATAAGGAAAAGCTTTTTTCTATGTTTGAACACAACATTTAATTCCAAAATTAGTAACAATGAATTACATTTTGATACAATCAGCTAATTATTTTCATGTTTTTAAGATAAAATTACTGTGGAAGGTTAAGAAACTACTAGCATTCAAGTTCTTTAGTAATGTCCAGATTTTGGCAGAAAGAATAGACCGAGGAAAAGTTTTAAGATAACAAGCCAAAACAAATATTAATTACCAGTTGTCCATGTTATGTTGAATCCAGTGGCCTGCACTGATTGATCTGACAGGAAATTGATTGTCACCACGCTGCCTGAAGACATCACATTTTCATGTGATGAACTTTTGTCAAAAAAAGCCAACTGCGATCTTTCACTGATTCCAGAGCCATCATAAATATGTATGGTATCATATTTGTCTTCAATGTGAAGATTCCATACCTGGATTTACAACAAATTTACATAATAGATTCTAATAAAATATTTAATTAAAATTTTACCTAAGATAAAAAAAAGTAGACTGTAGTTATTATTTTAATAAAATGTCACTATTGTAAAATTTTAAGTTTAGAATTATAATTTTTTTTAGAGAAAACTTAGGTAGTCTTACATGAATCTGTATAGCTAACATGGGATCTGTTTTCACAGTCCATGTACAGTTAGAGTAGGACGGATATGGGTTGGGATAGTTTGGTGACTGTAAGCTTCCTGCGAGTCCCCAAAGTGTACCGCCACAAGACTGAGATGAGACCAAGTTTCCTGCAAAGGTGTATTTAGAAAATATTTTGAGCATTCAACTTAAGTAGTCAATACCACTGCTCAGTCTCTGCTGCATGTCAATTTAAATGAATACAATAAATGCTCTTATTAATAGTTTAAGGATTTGTTGATATTGAAGCCTACTAAAAATGTTGTGGTAAAAATGAACTTCTTACAATTGTTTTCAAGTAGTTTTTACAATTTAAAATTTCTTTAATCAAATAAAATTTTTAGTTTGGCTTTCTAAAGCTTTTAGCAGAAATAAATTATAAAATGACTTTTCATTTTTTGAAAAATCATAGATCAGTGGTTTAGAAAATACTGTTGAACAAATTAAAGAGCTTTAATAACATGAAATAAAAATTGTATTTATAAAAACTCACCATTACTGCAGCTCAGTTCATCTGAACCGTCACTACAGTCCTGAACACCATCGCATATCCAGTTTTTGCTAATACACTGGTTGCTGTTATTACACCTGAGCGCACTATTTTCACATGGTTTGATCACACATAATGAAGACAATTTCTTCTCACAATCATTCAACTCCCACCGTAAATCATTACTTTCAAAAGATTCTTTTTTTATATCACAGCAAAGCTTTGATGAAGTTTCAACTGAAAATTATATTGAATAAATCAATTAAAATGAGTTTTATGTAAACTAAACCTTGGACTTAATTTTTTTAACACTTTCTTTCACGGAAAACAAAATAGCTGTTCAATTAATCGATAAAATATTCATAATAACTAAAATATAACATTTACATTAAAATAAATTTCTCGCAAATAACAATGTTTACAAAAATAGGTTAAAATTCCTATCAAATTTAAAAAAGAAAAAAGATTTATTGATATATAGCTAAGTACATAAGCCAAAATGTGTGTTATATCTCTATCAACATAATGTGACAAACCAAGTGAATTATGTAGTCCATCCAGTGTCCAGAAACCATCTTGTTTAACAGCCACCTCTCCATCAGACCACTGGAGAGACTGATTAGAAAAATGAACAAGCCCTGGAAAAAATAAAATTGTTATAATAGCTTTCCTTGTCTAGAACTGAAATCTATTAAACTTAATATTTGAAATGGAAGTGTAGAAAAGCTATATTGGCAACGATTGTACAAAATTACAGAGCAAAATTTTGCATAATGTAAGAAACCAGGTTAAACATTTTAAAATTATTACCAGGCCTATATAAACATTAATTAATTAATTATATCTAGTTATGATGTAACTGAATAATTCAGTAAAAGTGTGTGGTCTATTATTACAGCCCACCTATCCATATTCCATTATATGTGCTTATGTCATCTACTGGGGATGATTCTTCATGTTGAGAAACAAAATAATTGATCCATTGTTGTTCTGTGTAGCTGTTAATTTTCACCAGAACCCCACCGAAGCTGTTTTTTAAATAATATTCACAAGTAAAATGTCAATCTAATAAACACATAGTATTAAAATACTAATTAGAGCAGAAAGTATTTTGATTTAGCCAAGCATTTAAATTTAGTTTATTGGGCTGCTTATCGTGGATTAATCACTTTGACTCTGTGGGATTATAAAAATGCAAGACATCTTTACTAGATCTAGATTAGAATCTATTTATTTATAATTTTATATATATATATATATATATATATATATATATATATATATATATATACATATATATATATATATATATATATATATATATATATATATATATATATATATATATATATATATATATATATATATATATATATATATATATATATATATATATATATATATATATATATAACGAGCCGACCCGCTGCGTATCATACGCCGCTATTTAGTTGTTTTTTTTTCTACTTTTCAGTAATTTATAATTTGTGAATTCGATAGTACCAATGCTGCCACTGAAAATATTTGCTTAAAAACACTAAACCCCCCTCCTCCCCCCCACGTGAAAGCAGCCTCATCTTAGTTACCTCCTCTAAGTTTAAAATCGTTTCAAACTAAATTATCTGCCCCTAATAGCCGTCACCAAACCCGTCTCTAAGATTGTAAAATGTAAACAGCGTGACCACAGCTCACCAGACGGGGTGGGGTGGGGGTGGTAGTGATAGTGATAGAGAGAAAGAGAGGGGACTGCAAGGAGGCGCTTGCAGCTTGTTTTCTAACGGCTCCCAGAAGAGAATTATATATATAGATATTGTTTTAATGCTGTATATCAGAAAGTGTAAAGTACTGAAAAGAGTAAACTCACTGTAATTTGTGAAGTCACATACTAGTCTAAAGTCTAAGTCTAGAATCTAGATCTAGAATCTAGAAATCTAGATCTAATTTTGAAATTTAGTTTTCAAAACTGAATTGAATTCTGAGAGTTTATTTCAATTTTTTAAAGACTTTCGAAGGTTGACAACATTTTTGGGGTATGATGCTTTTGTGATGGTGTGTGAAGATGAGGGGGGGGGGCATAGATTGTCCCAAAAAGCAGACTAGGAAATAAAAATTAGGTAATCTATCGTTTTGGGTACGTAAAATCGCCCGCGGCTATTAATGTACGAAAACGTTACCTCATTGTCAAGGCTTTAATAGGAGTATATTGTCATATGTTTGTGTCAAATATTATAGATAAATGAATAATAAACCTAAATCAATGGCTAAATATATCGATATAGGCCAGAAATTAACTTTAAACAGCAGTGTCTGAGAGCAAGATTTGCTATATAAACAGCAGCCATTTGTAAAATAGAGTGGCTTCCCCCTGATCTCGCGCTAAAAGCTTATAAAAATAAAACTTAAACAAGATGGCTGCTATAGTAAATGAGCATGGTTGCATCTGTTGGAAACATCGCTAGTCTTCATTTATTACTGAAAAGTTTTAATTCAATTCTTTAAAAACAGGTACATAAATGAAACAACGAAACATTTTTGTATTTTAAAAAATATAAATCCTCCTCAAAATGTGAAATAATTATTAAAATTTAAGGAGTCACCTGGTTTTCACATTACAAGTCGCGGGCGATTTTACGTACCCAAAACGATAGATTACCAAAAATTAAATTTATAAATAGACCTATCCGGCCCTATCCCTATCCCTAGGATCTGAATTTAGAATCTAGAATCTAGATCCCTAGACGTATTTCACCTGTCACACACAGCTTGTGACTGGCTCCACGTTAGCGCTGGCACAATGAGTTTATAACAATTGTTGTTGTACAATTCCCAGCCTGTAAAACAATAAAATAATTAGATCTAGAATCTAGTATAAACATTTCCAATTCATATTCGAGGCGGGCTAAAAAAGTAACTTTTACAAATCATTTCGCTACTCCTAGTTTTTAACTAACCTAATTTTAGATATCAAATATAGGCCAATTTTAGATATCAAAATATAGGCCTATATTATATAATATTATTTTTTATTTGGTTATAGAATCTAGATCTAGATCTAGATTGTAGATCTAGTAATCTTATAAAAGCAAATATATTTTTAAGTAAATTATGTTAATTAAAATCTAGATCTAGAAATATAGATCTAGATTTCTACCTGATGGACAGGTGTACCAGCTTGAAAAATTTACTTTGGCGTACGGTTCAAGTATGCTTCTTTTATTCTGAAATAAAGATTTGAGTACATCTAGACATCTATTATAAACATGACTCAGACGCAACTAAGGATTAAGAATGATCAAGATTCACATCTATAAGAATTTAGAGTTTAGGGGGGATTATAGATCTAGTGGTGGGCTGGCCAGATGGTCTACCTGGAAAAGTCCCGGTGGGCCCCCAGGAAAAAATCTTGGTGGACTTTATATAAGTCATTATTCGTGCTTTGATATTTTTTAATAGCTTGTTGGTATATCTACATTTTATCATTTCTATTTCTTTATACCAAGCCTACAATTCAGAGTTTGATGATGAAAAAATACACAATGGAAATTTTAATCTGGGGTTGGAGACCCCTTGTGAAATTCCCCGGGCCTTCTGGACACAGCCAGATCACTTCTGATGGATTACAAGATTTTTTTTTTTTATCAGGGCTGGCCTATATCAGAGGCGTAGCTACCCTTCCTGGCGCTCGGGGACAAACTTTCAATTTGGCGCCCCCCCCCCCCCCACCCTCGGGAACAACCTTTCAATTTTCAATTTGCACCCTTCCTCAAAATTTCAATTTCTTTTTCCAACCCATTTTGTCGCCCCCTAAGTTCGGCGCCCGGGGACATATGTACCCCCTGCCCCCCCCCCCTCGCTACGCCTCTGGCATATATGTGGCCTCAATCTTTTTTAAACGGTTTTTTACCTCCAAACTACTTCGTCACAAAACGTCACCATCCTTCAAAAGAAGTCGCATCTCAGCATACCACCCCCTATAACTTCCAATTATCGTTTTTTAGAACAGCGAAGTCTATTAAAAATAATAACTGAGATCGGCCAACGTCGAGTCGCCTATTATTTACACACACAAAAAGTCTTTTTTAAATGCGAATAGCGGCTAATAAGTCTAATGGTAATATTCAGTTTGAAACATTCCATTTTTAAAATGCAAAAGTGCTTCGTTACACTTTCTGAACCTGAACACTCTCTCTTCCTTTCCCCTCATCGCACATCGCTACAAAGTCCAACACTCAATGAATAGGAGTGTGACATTGTTAATGGACGAGCCTTTTGTATAAAATGCCAACTGTTTTCCAGTTGCAAGATATACAAATCGAGATATACATTTATAGCCAACTCATGCAAGCAAGCTTCAAGAGAGACATTTACCCTTTATGACATTGTTGTCTTGTCCCCATCAACCACTCCCTTCCATCTGTGTCATGTCATGGAAGATTTTGATTTATAAATAGTAGGCCTACCATTTCAATAGCTTTGTTTGAAAATTACTAGTCGATATAGATCTAGGTTGGACTGACTTAAGGTGTGTGTACTGTCTAGCAGTGGCGTTGCGAGGTAGGGTGTCACCCGGTGCGGCACTTAATGGTGTCACCCCCCTCAAAATTTCGATTTGCACCCCCCCCCCCCTCAAGTTTTCGATTTGCACACCCCCCCCCCCTTCAAAATTTCGATTTGCACCCCCCCCCCCTCAAGTTTTTCTCTATATATTTTGCTATTTTTCGCCTCGGTGTCACCCCCCTAAATGGTGTCACCCGGTGCGGTCCGCACCTCCCGCCCCCCCCCCCCCTCGCTACGCCTCTGCTGTCTAGTTTGTTTTCAAAAAGCCGCGCCCCTCTTACCACCTAAATGGAGCTTAAATAAATGTTCTTTTTATTTATTTATTTTTTGTTACAGCAGTTTTACTCATCTGATAAGTGAAACGTCTAGTTGCTAATTTACTTATTATAAACTAGTTAAAATAAATATAAAAAGCTTATATTCTTTTTCTATTCTTAGCTAATTTATGCGTTACACATCAAGGACTTCCAGTGGCCCGTAAATTCACGTCCAATAATCCCTCACAACAATTGACGTTTGTAAACTCATTCATTAAATGGGCGTGGTGGAGTTCCGTGACACGTAAGGTTACGGCTACACATGACTAGGTCATAAAACAAAGAGAGAGGGGAAAAATCATGGGGGAAAGTGAACCCAAGACACCGTAACAATACAACGTCGCCCTCAGTGGCTTCGGGCTGTCAACGCCGTGTACTGTATTGTTGACGTCAGTTTACATAAATTAGAAGGCTCTTCCGCGTTGTTTGTGTACATCTTGTGAGATGTTGGGTGTTAAAGGCTTTATAAAGAGTGGTATATTTTTAACATGTTAATTAATAGTTTATCAATAGATTTTTTTTAAATATAAAAGGGGTCATATTTATCATGTTTAAA
This sequence comes from Physella acuta, assembly GCF_028476545.2. Classification (NCBI taxonomy): domain Eukaryota; kingdom Metazoa; phylum Mollusca; class Gastropoda; family Physidae; genus Physella; species Physella acuta. The sequence continues at coordinate 56,375 of NW_026732138.1, read as the reverse complement.
AAAAAGATACTTGACGCAAATGTGCAAACGTTACGATTGTTTGTATGCTGAACTTTTATTTTTCCCTCCCAACGCAATTTTCTCTTTCAAACTATATTAAGAATAAACTCATACCTAGCCAAAGTATGGTTTCATAATTAATTTAAAAATTTAAGAATAAATTATTAAACAACCCTCATATCATCTTAAACTCAAAAATAAATAGTGGTATTTTGTGTCCTTGTCTCATACCACAAAAAATGCGTCGTTGCTTTTAAATATATTTAAATATAACATGAAAAATTCTATAGCATTGATTTTTGTAATGTAAATGTTTGTTACTCTATAATTATCACTAACTTAATATATTAGGCCTTGCTTTCTTAAGCGAGATAGTCACTTAAAATACGTACCTTTACGTTCGCACAATAGGCAAGTTGAATATAAAATATATCAAACACTAGAACAGTTGTTGCCAGGAAAGCTATTGAGCTCAAACCAAATCTGTGGATTTCTGAAATAAGCCATTTTGGCCTACGGGCCATAACCTTTCTACTGCTAAAACAGTAGGAGACAGGATGTTTTTCACGTGTTATAAACGTTTCACATTCTTTCATTCAAAGAAAGTTGCCAAATAATAAATAATAAAACCGAACTCCAGAGTTACACAGCATATATAATCCAACACACTTTAACGTTAAAATGTCCTCTCTGCAACAAGATAATTCAGTGCGAAGTTTTAATTTTAATCCGAGAAAATTTAATTTGTACACAAGTTAAGAAAGTCTGTATTTCACATCCTGCAGTTATCTCAGTGTAGCACATTACTGTATTGTTTGCTCACTTCGATGTAGCATATCACTGTATAGCTAGAACCCCTCAATATAGCACATCACAATTTTTTCAGCACAACTCGGTGAAGCACATCACTGTGCTGATAGCACGTCTCAGCACATCACAATATTGAAATCACTTCCCAAATGTAGCACACTATTGTTAACACACTTCCTGTGTTGTTAACAAGTCGCTGTTTTATTAACACCAGCCGCTAAAGGTGATCAGCACAGCAAGGCTAACACACACCATAGTACTATCATCGCCACAACACTACCAGCACGCTTGAAACTTGCAGTAACCTGAGGGAGGACAATCATTCAATAAATCAATATATAGTTCACACACTTTTGTTGCGTGCTCTTGCACACACACGTATATATATATATATATATATATATATATATATATATATATATATATATATATATATATATATATATATATATATATATATATGTTATTTTATTTGTAATGTTTTTTTCTACCATCTTAATTCGATGACAAGAGTTTGTGTAAGTGAAGAAGAATGTGGTGTTCTTATCAATAGCATCATAAACATTAAAACCTAGGGTCTTTACAGCTGCTAAGACGAACCAAACACAATACATGACAGAAGCTACTTTAAACTTTCACTGTGTCTTACGTATGAAGTCTGTTGACTCAAATGCACAATATTGTTATCATTACTGTAATTTTATAACCTAACTTTAATCCAACTACACCAGGAGAACGATTAATAAGTTTGGGAATTCCCTATCTGTATTTCGTATTTTAAGCCGTGTGTTCTTGGTTATTGCAGGCATGATATACATAAACCAGCGAGGTTCGAACACTTAACAACTGTGTGCAGTGTCAATAGGATTCAAATTGAACGTGTATACAACTGAGGAATAATTTACTCTGAGAATCGCGAAGAGTCGAATAAAGGAGCTAATCCTTAACGTAAATTCTTGTTGGATTCAAATCGAACGTGTATATAACTGAGGAATAATTGACTCATGTGTGAGAATCGTTAAAGGTCTAATATTTATAAAGGAGCTAATCCTTAACGTAAATTCTTATTGTTACTCAGTAACACTCACTGTTGATATAAAAGTGGTGTGGGGAGTTGTGGTAGGTAGAGGGTACTGTTATGATGAGTTTAAGAGATCGTAATAGGAGCGTCTTGAACAGATGTTTCAGGTGTTTAATTTGTATCCATGTATTCAATGTACATCACCACACGCAGCAATCACAGTTTATGCTTGATTTCATTGCCGGTATTTATTTTCAATTGGGGGGGGGGGTGGGGGGGGCCTTAAATATCTATAATTTTTGTTGACTGTGCAGTGCAGGTGTTTTTGGTGTACTTTGTTTATTTGAATGGCTTTACTTTTAGGGCGAGGGTAGCTTTATGTGTTGTAATGCGTTGTGATGTCTGTGCAATGTTCCCTCTAAGCTGCGCGGTTACGCGGCCGCGCAGTAGTTGCGAACCTGCCGCGCAGTTATTTTGTAAAATACATTAACTATAACTTTGAGAATATCGCGCACACAATACACGATGATGCACTTAAGCAGTGTGTTGAAAAAGATGAAAAGGAGTATTTGTTGGGTGAAGTAACCGATGATGTTATAATGTTAGTAAGGGCACTGATGCCTCGTAATGGACATGGGATGGAAGGCACATTTGGTGCCCTACAATTAATGAGCAAACCTCTCCCCTTGGTCACATTTATTACTCACCATGTTTTATTTTTTTAGTAAACCTCAGAGGCTTTCTTACATAAAACATAACAGTTTCCCTTCACAAGTGCTGGTCTGTTTCTGGATAGGCTACCATAAACAAACGTCACGTGATCCGCCCACCTCCACTTGATACCCCCCCCCCCCCCCATTGTTCTCCATATCGCTGACCCAAAGATCGACTTGAACATAGCAGTAGGAAAGTGAAACTGTTGACCTAGTAATAACACCAGTACCGCGCTCTGCTCCCTCCGGGGTAATTGTTGTTTATATACAACCGAGACAGAAATAACACTCCGTGTGACGTAGTACACAATGTTTATATGACATACGGATAGTGTTTACACCGCGACTGTTCCGTGAACTAAGGTACTTCAAAATTTAGCAAGTCGGTAAAGAACAGTAGGGTTAGGAATACTGCACATATTACATAACACAAAGTGGGATTTTCATTAGCAATTCGGTCGAGAATTATAGACTTAGGAATACTGCACATATTAATTACATAACACAACATGGTATTTTCATTAGTAAGTCGGTCGAGAACAGTAGGCGTAGGGAACAGTAGGCGTAACAATATTGCACATAGTACATAACACAAAATGGAATTTTTATTACCATCTACTACACCATATAACAAAATATGGCATGTTTTATGGTCCCCATGACATTATTTTCGACTACCAACACTGTGCTTTTGAGTTAAATTATGGGCATCATATCATCTTATGGGCAAATCCTGCTTTATAATAATTTAAAACAAATACTAAGCTTGTGACTGTTTTCTAAGAAGGAATATGTAAGGCATGTGTCAACTTACCCAACCATTCTAATCAAAAGAAATTTTGCTTACATAATAATATAGAAAATCAAAGGCAGTGTTATATAAATAACATAATTCTATACCACCCCACCCCATACAAAAGCAATTAAACACCATTACCCCCCTCCGAGTTGTAAGGAAAAAATGTACGTCGAATTTTTCTCAGTTCATACTTTTATTTTCTTATTCGTGTGTGCTATCAAAAAATCCTAAGTCAAGTCTCCCATCACTAATCGATACCTTTGAAGAGATTGAAAATTGATTCCCTGACCTGGACATGTCTGAGGCCACCGACGATCGAACCCCAGCTGTGCCCTCTCCCCAGCCGTTAGACGCTGGCATACTTGAGCGGGGCGTGGTCCCGTTTGTTACTGCGGTAATCAGGGCTATCAATAGGTATTGGTTGATGTGGCGATTAGCTGGGTTCACGGAGATTCATATCTATGGTACACGAGAGGGTTAGTGGCGATATTAGCACACACAAACATTCGTTTGATTTTTACTTTCTCGTATATACGTAGTATAGAGAAAGTATTGTAATCGTGCAAAAAAAAAAAATCGAGATTTTTACAAATCTCGACGTTTTACACCTCACTGATACGGAAAAACATAATTTTGCAATCTTGTCCGTATGTCTGTGTGTGTGTGTGTCTGTCTGTCTGTCTGTCCGTGTGTAAACACGATAACTTGAGTACCGTTACAGCTAGGTTGATGAAATTTCATATATAAGTATTTTATCAAAATCGTAGATCCGTATCAACTTTTGAGCGATTTCCGACAACCGGAAGTGGTACTTTTTCTACTTTGAATTTTTCAAAAGCCTATAACTTGAGTACTATTTCAGATAGATAAATGAAATTTCACATGTAAGTAAAAGATCTAATTCTCTACCTTCTGTTAAATTTTGAGTAATTTCCGTTGACAGGAAGTAGTAATTTACGCTACTTCCTATTTCTCAAAAAACTAATGTAAATTTTAAAAGTACTAATAATATTGCGCACTATTATGCGCTTTTTTATTTCGCGTTCACTTGGTGTGCAATTAATTTGTCTACGAGATTTTATTCTATTTTTAAAACTTTAAGTATTTAAAAAGGATTAAAAATCATGTCTATAGCCCGAGTTCCCATCCCCTGTAATTTTATATAAAAATATTCGAGAAAGTTTAGGGGAGATCACTCCCGGTTTATTTTAAATGGGAAACTGAGACGGTAATATTAACAAACAAAACAACATTCGTTTGATTTTGGATACACTAGGCCTTTATACAAATAGGTACCAAAAATGTATGGAATGTTGCAATGATATTGTCGGTCTCGCTAATCAGGTATCAGTTTTGTTGAGATTGTAGTTATGTTAAACTACAGAATTAGGTTTATTCGTTTGTATGACCCAAAGCGGAGAAGGACATGGTTTCTTTCAGATATTTTTATCCAAGGAGGGGGCGCTAGAAACTTCTGAGAGGGTTGGGCATGGACACTGGTTAATGAATATACTTTCTATGTAAACTATATATTTGTTTTATTTCATGAGGTTAGCTGTAATCGGGGGAGAGGGGGCGACCCGAAGAACACGTCAATAATTTTTTATTTTATTTTTTGGTGAGTGGTCGGGTTCCAATCAGAGTTTCTTCCAGACATCACTTCGGGGTCGCTTAGCGATGGGGGGGGGGGACATATGTCCCCGGGCGCCGACCTTAGAGGGCGCCAAAATGGGTTGGAAAAAGTAATCGAAAGTTTGATGAGGGGGGGGGGGGGGTGCAAATCGAAAGTTTGAAGGGGGTGCAAATCAAAAGTTTGAGGGGGGATGTTAGAGGGGGGTGCAAGTTTTTCACCGGGCGCCAGGAAGGGTCGCTACGCCTCTGCCGCCCCCCCCCCCCCCCCAAAAAAAAAAAAAGAATTTCAAGTGCCTCCCCGGAGAAAAAAAGTCTAGAAGAAACACTGGTTCCATTTGACGTCCTCTGATCAATTTAAACATCAAAATACTTGTGTTTTACGACAAATAAGTTTTCACCGTGAAAAACTGTTTCTCTCTGGGGTGTGACAACACTGCTGGGTACTGAATCGGCCTAAATCTTAGCCTCCACTGACTTAAAATCAAAATCGAAAAAACAAATGCGAGATGACCTTCCAGCAATGTCACTGATTACGTCACTATCGAATAAAAAAGCATAAACGAAGCATTTGCTCTTCTGTGCGTTGCTACTTATAAGTCTAAAGGCGCACAATCAAAGGTCAAAACGTACGTTGATATACAGTTTGTCTTTCAAAGGGACTGAACTGAGAAAGATGTAAAACGACCGGAAGTATTTCTTAGGTCAAAGCTCACATACAAATAACTAGGCCTAATTCTTTGTCACAGGAGGTAAATCTAATCCAATGCTAATTTGCACCCAAAATTCTGTCGATTTTTTTCTTTAGTTCTCGCCTGCCATCGTTTAAGACCATTGTCGCATTAGTTTGTCAAACGTTTATGACTCTTTATTATTTTTTTAAATAAAACGAATTAGGCCCTATACAGTATTTCTATTTTTAGCATGACAATACTGGATGCGCAGGAAAAGAGACAACGATCACAGCCCGTGGGAACACCAGGCCTAACTAACGTTGCTTATAATATACGGAGGACAATGGGCGGTTATACAGACATCAACAAAAACACGGAAGTTGACATTGCTTTAAAAAATGGAGTGCGGTTTACACGCGGTTTACACGTTGGATGGGGGGGGGGGGGGGGGGGCGGGGCGGTCGTATGGATACACAGGTTTTATTTACTGTCTTAATGGCTGGGGTGGGGGGTAGGAAGGTGGTCTTATGGATGCACAGCTCCTATTTACTGTTGTAAAAAGTGGGTCGATGAGGAGATGCAGAGTTTACGCAACGTATCCAGTGGCGTAGGTAAGGGGGTGGGGGGGGGGGGTTGTAACTCTTCCATGGACCCATCTATAAACTTTTTGTGTTGCTTTCTTACCCCTTTGCTCGGCAACATATTAGGTATCTATCTACGGCAATCGTTTGGATTACAAAAAAAAAAAAAAATTTCTTCTGATTCCCAGTAGCTTGGTGTATTACACATTTAGTCTAATAGAAAATTGTTTCCTATTTAATTGTAAGGTGGGTAACACACCGTGGCAGTTTAAGGAGAGCTTTATCACCATACTACACGTAACAGTAAACCCTAAGGAGGACACATGCAACGATTTGTACTTTTTTCAGGAGTTTTGACATTCAGTTAAAGTGCTGTAGTTAAGAATTACAACAGGTTAATGTAATACAGGAGTAAGGTTGCTCGAGGGAGGACTAAGGAATTTAGTTCAATATGTGTTTCAGCTACAAAATAGTATGCATCTGCAGAACATTGTCAAGTAAATCACCAAGAACGGCGTTGAAATCTTTTTTTTATGTGTGAGGTGCCGTTAAATTTCGTTTCGTAATGTGGTTTGTTCACTCAAAGTGGTTTGGTTTAAAGATGAAGATTATGTGTAGTTGTGGTGGATTATTTGTATGATGGTTCAGTGGCGTAGCGAGGTCGGGTGTCACCCGGTGCGGCACTTAATGGTGTCACCCCCCCCCCCCCCCCCAGAGGCATAGAGACCCTTCCCAGCGACAAACTTTCAAATTTTCGATTGGCACCCCCCTCAAACTTTCGATTTGCACCCCCCCCCTCAAGTTTTCGATTTGCACCCCCCTCAAACTTTCGATTTGCACCCCCCCCCCCTCAAGTTTTCGATTTGCACCCCCCCCCCCTCAAACTTTCGATTTGCACCCCCCCCCCCTCGAGTTTTTCTGTATATATTTTGCTATTTTTTGCCTTGGTGTTACCCCCCTAAATGGTGTCACCCGGTGCGGTCCGCACCCCTCGCCCCCCCCCCCACCCCCTCGCTACGCCCCTGTGAGGGTTTATGATGCAGGAAGTTGTATGAGAGCTTTTAATGAGATATGTGGTAGCCCGTCTATAAATGAAGGAATAAATGGTAGCTCGTCTATAAATGATATAATAGATGATAGTCTTGCTATAAATTAATAGGAGAGATGGTAGCCTATCTATAAATGATAGGATAGATTGTAGCCTAGCTATTAATTCGGCGATAGATAGATGGTAGCCTAACTATAAATGAACAGCATCTAATAGTGTGTTGACACCTCTCAGTCATATATTCCCCTCGCTTCTCCTTCGTGTGATTCAGACCTACACGAGTAACATACTTTTCTTGACATGTGCTTTGTTGATGTCCTATCCAGGCACTTGTGTTAAGTGGACCAATAAGCTTACATCATCCACCACGCCTCTGTTCATTTGGAAGCCTGAACCGTTAGGCTTTCACTAATTACCTTCAATGATGAGTTTCTCTACACATTAAAATTGCGTTATAAATAGAGGATGATTTTATGAGGGTTAAAATTACTTTAGCAATACAAGTATCTATTTTTGCACCAGGGACATTTTCGACATAGAAATAATGGTACAGTTCTGCTAGCGTATTGTCTAAGTTAACTGGATTATGGTATGGGGTGCCCGCAGATCTGGAGACCACAGTCCAGTTTCTCCACGAAGTTGGACTTTTTAAGAATCATCCTCGAAGAAGACAAGTTGTTGTTTTTGTTTTTTTGGTAATCGCGAAACACGTCAATTTACAGCATTATGTTTTTAACATTGTGGTATTTTGAAATAAATTTATATTTCCTTGAAATTTGAATAGGTCTACATTGGTAGGGGGTGGGAATGTTAGGAAAATATATCTAGAATTTAATGCGCTGGGTTGAAAAATATATTCGAGTGACGTTCTGTGTTGTGTAAAAAATATTATGCTTTCTTGCTACGATGGTAATAGTATATGCACACTATGTCAAGTGTTACATGTCACTAGTTTTAAGTTTACGTAAAACACCGCACTAAAATAGGATAAACTATCAATCATTGATATACACTTTCCTATACAAAATAAAACGAATGTTGTTTTGTATGCTAATATTACCGTCTCAGTTTCCATTCTAAATCAAGTGAAAGTTTTTTGTATACTAATATTACCCTCTCAGTTTACAATTTAAAAAATCAAACGAATGTTTGTGTGTGCTAATATCGCTACCACACCTCTCATGTACCATAGATATAAATCTCCGTGAACCCAGCTAATCGCCACATCAACCAATACCTATTGATAGCCCTGATTACCGCAGTAACAAACGGGACCACGCCCCGCTCAAGTATGCCAGCGTCTAACGGCTGGGGAGAGAGCACAGCTGGGGTTCGATCGTCGGTGGCCTCAGACATGTCCAGGTCAGGGAATCAATTTTCAATCTCTTCAAAGGTATCGATTAGTGATGGGAGACTTGGTTATTTGATAGTAAGAAATAAAAGTATTTTGTATAACGTTGTTGGTACAAATACGCAAATCGAAGAACTGAGAGCAGTGTGATCCAGGACACTTTTTCTCTACACATGAACACATGCGTGCGTCAAGCGATTGGAAAACTTTTTATTGATGTATTGATCTGTAACAACAGTTTAATTAGTAATTTGTTCATATTATTAGCTAAACGAATCGTGCAGATAACAGATTCGTTCTGGTTTCTCTTCGGAGGGGGGAAGGGATTGCACCAAAGCACGTCTTCCACAACCTACCCTCCCTTCTCCCCCCCCCCCCCCTCCCCCGAAAGTTTCAAGAACCTTCCGGAAAAAATGATTGAACGAAACTATCAGATGATTAATTCACACAGAGGCGTAGCGAGGGGGGGGGGGGCGGTGCGGACCGCACCGGGTGACACCATCTAGGGGGGTGACACCAAGGCAAAAAATAGCAAAATATATAGAGAAAAACTTGAGGGGGGTGCAAATCGAAAGTTTGGGGGGGGGGTGCAAATCGAAAACTTGAGGGGGTGCAAATCGAAAATTTGTCCCCGGGAAGGGTCGCTATGCCTCTGGGGGCTCGACACCATTAAGTGCCGCACCGGGTGACACCCGACCTCGCTACGCCACTGAATTCACACAGTGATATTTCAGAAAGTAAAGACAGACATTCATCAGACTGTTGTAACAAAAAACCTAACACTAAATAGTGATAAAAGAATTAAAAAGTTTGACCGATAAAATGAGTTTCTAAAAGTTACCAAAGATTGAAAATTTCTTGTCAGCCTTACACAAACAAGATATTTTAAACAAAACGATTAACTTGATACTAGTTTTATCAATGAAGTTTCGCGCTATAAACTAACAAAATATCGTGCGATAGAAGTTCTGTCATGACATTTCAAGACTCGGTAATAACTGTTATCAGTTCAATGGATTTATCGTCATGTTATAATCCGCATATTTGTTTATACTTTAGGACTTATCCGGGGCTAAACAAACACGAGTGTTAATCAATGTTTGTTTCAACATATTATAAATTTGGTGTCACCACGAGCGTTATGCCCAAATTTAGGTGTTATGAATTTGATGCTACCCATGTATATGATAGTGTGTTATATTATATATTAATAAAATAGTTTATCTTTTAGGTGTTATAAATGAGATGTTGTCTAACTATTTTAGACTATGAGTGTCGTAAATCTGAAATCATCCGATTACTTTACCTACGGAGTTTATCTCTTGAATTGTTATCTAATTATGTTATCTTTTGGGCGGGGACTAATGATGCCGAATACACGAGTGATAATTATTTGATCAATGTAAACTGAGTGATAATTACTTGACTAATTGGGGAACTGATTGATAATTAGTTAAATTCTAAGAACCGAGTGATGATTATTTGACCACTGTTTACTGGTGGGACGGTGTAGTCGGTCTGCCAACCCGAAAGTCTCGGGTTTGAATCCCAAGTTGTATAACGTTCCGTATGACGTCCCTAAAAATCACCCAGTTCCAAAGTAGACCTGTAGTATTTGCTGACCACACTATCCCTTCAAAATGCCGGGGTCAATAAACAGATTAACTTTACTCCATCTACCCTATTTACTATCAGATCCCAAACGGTAACTTTACTGGGGAATGAGATATAATTATTTGACCTATATGAACTGTAGTAGTCACTTGACGGGTAGGTAGTGATCAATGATTACTTGACCCCCTGAGAATTTACTTAACTAATACTTCATTAGGGGGGAATCTGACCAATCACTGACATATAGGTTGGTGATGTGAGTTCCATTGTACTCTTAAGTGCCCCAATAGCGAGTCTACCCTGATTGGTCGTCTGACACGTGAGCCCAAAGGTATGTTAATTGGCCTGTCACCTAAGGTATGTATGTGGGTTTGTATGTGTGTGTGAGAGAGAGAGAGTGAGAGAGAGCGAGAGAGAGAGAGAGAGAAAGAGAGAGATGAGGGAGAATAAAGACCTATGCCTATAGAGTAGAGAGTGAATCGAGCGGAAAGGTAGTTAAGAGAAAGCCTTGTAGGTACAGCTTTCGTTTATGACTTTCATTTATATCTTTGTGAATTTTATTCAATATAACTTTCGCATAACTTTCTGATAACAAATGACAAAAACTTTCTTCCTGAAATTCATGTTGTCATTCGGATGTGTGTTGTCAGTATGTGTTGTTTGCACTGAACAACATAGCATGTGCAACGCTCTTTGAACAGGTGAATCATTAAAGAAACTATTAACCTCTCTGATCAATTACCCTCCCCCCTCCCTGACTATTCGACCCCGAGATTTCCCATCCCCCTCCAGAGTTATTACCCCTTGTCAATTACCCCCCTCCCCCATCCTGAAGAACCTTAACCCCAAATCTATAGCTAATCCTAACCCCTACATCAAACCTAACCTCAACTCAAAACCTAGATATCTACATCTAACCCTGACCCTAACACTAGTCCTAACCTAACCCTAACTTATCCCTAACTGTGCGAGGGTGAGGGGGGAGGGGGTAATTGACAGGGGTTAATGTCGAAGGGGATGTCCTGGGGGATGGGGGTGAGGGGGGTGATTGACTGGGGTTAATGTCGAAGGGGATGTCGTGGGGGTGGGGGGTGATTGACTGGGGTTAATGTCGAAAGGGGAGGTCCTGGGGGATGGGGGTGAGGGGGGGGGGGGTGATTGACTGTGGTTAATGTCCTGCACCCGAACCTCTCCACACCCTCTATTCACAGTGTGTGGGGAGGGAAGGGGGTATGTGAGGAAGAGTTGCCAAACATGTATGTAAAAATAGCCTACAAGAAAACCCGCCACAGACCCGTGTGTATCTCCGCCCCTGGGCTGGGTGTGAACAGGTGATGAGATGTTATCCTGTTATCGTTCTACCCCGCTTTGTTATCGGCTGCGTGTTATTCTTGTGTTATCTGGGTGCCGACGATTGAATGCTGGATCACCCTATCACCAGTTACCAGGGGTATTACGTCACTTATCAACTGCGGATAATCCCCCCCCCCCCCCCCGCCTCACCCCTCCACACACACATCTTTCCTATTTCTGTGGTTTTAAGCCATGTTTCACCGAAGCCAAAATATATCTTTATTTGTATTTGAATGTTATTCTGTAATGATTGTACTGTAAATATCTACTAATTAAGAGTTGTATAAAAAGAGAAGAAGCTCTTCACGTCAACCGTAGTTAACTACACCAGGGGTCTCCAAACTACGGCCCGCGGGCCGGATGCGGCCCGCGATGTCCTCTCATCCGGCCCGCGGAGCCCTTTTTGTCCACGGAAAAAAACGTGTGTTGTTGATGGTTGAGGAAATTTGCCCAGAAAAATCAAAGATATGCCTGGAAGGAACCTGGCCCCCGAACGGAAATTTGATAGTTAATGCGGCCCTCGGACTGAAAAGTTTGGAGACCCCTGAACTACACGAATAACTCGGTTAGTAATCTTTAATTTAAGTCAGCTACCCCCCCCCCCCTACACACACACACACACACACACATCCAGCGACACACATGCATACACATAACACCTCAAACACATACCTGCACGTTCGACTTCCCTGTTACCTTCAAAAGATTGTAGATCTATACGCAGACAAAGTTTAAAACTATTTGCTACTGTTCTTTGAAATATACGGAAGTAATTCACAAGAATAGTCTAGAAGTATTTACCCTTTCTTATTTTTTTTTATTTATTTTAAGACATGTATTTCTAACGTGGGTGAAAATATATCGATCTATTTATCAATGATTTGAGGAGTAAAATGCAGAATCAACTTCCATAATTCATTGGGGTAATTTAAAAGAAACAAGTTCTGATTTTATCTGAACCCCCCCCCCCTATGGTATCTGCTAGTTTGATTGCCAACACTACCTTACCGCTGTACCACTGTCATATGTGTCAGGAAAAGGGTATCCGTCACAACCTTGCAACTAATGGCACAGGATCACGTGACAATTAGTTTTAAATCTCGGCATCAGGGCTTTTCAGCAGATACGTATAAATAGGTATATTTAATGTATATGGCTACTTAATGTATAGGTATACTTAAGTATAGGTCAACAGTCTACCTAATGTAGCCTAGCTACAGAACATTATCCCCCCGCCCCCGGTAATTACTCGGGGGGGGGGAATGTCGGGGGGGGGGGGAATGTCCGGGGAGGGGGGTTATTGACGGGGGGTAGCCATATAGCCTATAGGTGTACTTGAATAGGTCTACTTATAGTGCCGGCGCCAGGTTATATAGCGCCCTAGGCAAAACTTATTAAACGCGCCCTTTCACAAAAAATTACTAAAACATATTACTAAAAAAATTGCTACAACATATGTATAAAAAACATTTAATTAAAAGCGACATATTAATTTATTATCAATTGCATACACGTTATACGTTTAATTTACAACTAAGACTGAATGTCTACCAGAGGCGTAGCGACCCTTTCCGGCGACCGGGGACAAACTTTTCGATTTGCACCCCCCCCCCCTCGAGATTTCGATTTGCACCCCCCCCCCCCTCAAACTTTCGATTTGCACCCCCTCAACCTTTCAATTTATTTTTCCAACCCATTTTGGCGCCCCCTAAGGTCGGCGCCCGGGGACATATGTCCCCCCTCGCTACGCTACTGATGTCTACCAACATTAAGTATTGCAATCTGCAATGGCTACTGATGTATTTGTAAAAAAAAACCTACCAAACTATTTTGTTTAGAACTTAAGCTCTATATAATTTTTACAGTAGCAAATAATGACTTAAATTTGTATTTATATATAAGCGGTCAACCTAAGGTGCACAGTGTTTCTTCCAGACTTTTTTCTCCGGGGGTGCACTTGAAATTTTCGGGGGGGGGGGGGGGGCGGACACTGTCAAAAGTATATATTTTCTATGTAAATTCCATTACGTTCGGGTAGACTTTCTTCAGGAAGAAACTCTGAAGGTGCAGGAATTTGAAATGTAAAGTTAAGCAACGAATTATCTCCAATTTGAAAATCCAAATAAGTTTTATTCAAGGGAAATAACTTCACAAGAATTGTTAAATTAAACAAGTGTAACTAAGACATGTTTGAAAAACAAAATAAAACGCTCTAAATTTTATTACGTAATATTTATAACAAACCATTTATGTTAGCTATATAACCTTGTAAAAACAATATATTTTACCTATTGAGTACTTAACTGTAGGTTTTATTTAAAAGTCTAAAAAGGGTAGCTTTATTATAACATACTTCTATTCCATTTTGATGATATATACGTATACTTTTGGTTGCTAAATTACTTCAGATAAAATTTTGGATCCCCTAAATTAAGGGATGTCTTTTCAAAATATCAAACACTGGTAGATCTAACTGTTTTAGACTTTGCTAAAATTATTGATTAAATATGTTTAAGTTAATAGTTTGTTATAAATTCCGTCCTATTTAATAAATAATAACAGTGGTAATATAGATTCCTAAAAAACTAAAGATTTTCCAACTAAAGAACGCCACCTTTCTTTGTAGTGTGTTCCGTACTGAGTTGAAATCATTTATCTTACGATAAACTCGACTACTCGATATACTCTACTACATTCACAACACATATCAAACTTCGATATCTAAGCATAACTAGACTCGATGCTCCAGAACTACGACACCAACTCGTTTAACTTCACCAAGCTCTAATAACGATACTCCCAATCAACAACGATTTCACTGGACCTACTACTACACTTTAACAGTCAATATAATTCGACACCTTAATACCACAAGAATCAATACTCCCGAACTCCAGAACTACGATACTTCATCACCTGCATTCTCATTTCTCTACTACCAATCAGATTCCACTAGACCTTCAACTACACAACAGCCAAATAAAAATTATGACACTTTAACACTTCGATACTTTATACTTTATACCTACGAAACGATATCATCAACAGCCTTCCGTCGTTACTCCCAAATCTAAACGAGTCATCAAAACTTACCAAACAAGTGACAATACTATCTAATTCAAATTCCGAGAAAACGAGACTTACGAGCCCTATTAAAATGTTCGAAATGTAAATTACGAACTTATTTAATCGTTTTTTACATCAGTTATGTGACACCACATTAAAAAGGCAAAGTGACTGGTAAAAAGCGCCCCGACCTTTCCAAATTAGGGAGGTGGGGCTGCATTTTCATCATCGCGAATAAATATAGGCCTATATAGACCTAATTTTGGGGTGGGGGCGCAAAATTGATAGTTCGTCCTGGGTGCCGAAATAGATCGCTACTCCTTTATAAAAGTTATTCGTTATTAGGTACTTTTTAATAATAGCGATTAAACCTTTTGCGCCCCCTATGGATGGCGCCCTAGGCGACCGCCTAGTTCGCCGGCCCTGTCTACTTAACGTATAGAGTCCTTTCATATGACGTCACGTCCGTTCGTGATACCTACGCCCGCCGCCACAGTGGTGTACACAAGACGTAAACACAATCAGCTGTTCGCCAGCGCTGGACGTGTTCACCAGCGCTGGACGTGTTCACTGTATGTAAAGAATCGCGCCCGCGGAAAAGGAAAAATACGTTAAAAAACTTGAACTCTTAGGAATTGAAGATCCTTATACTGTTATTGACAGTTTCGTATAAATAAATATGTGGACAAAATTTCTAAATAAAAATACTGTTAGTAATACTGTTTGCGTTTAGAGTTAAAGTAGCCGAATCTGATCAAATGCAGTTCTCGATACTTTGTTTCATGTAAGGACAGTAAAATAATAAACTTCATTTTAATTATAAAAGATAACTATTAATAAAACAAATATGCTCGACCTTCACAAATACTAATAGTAAAAGACAAAGTCAAAAGTAGTAGGCTAATAAGAATAATAAGATCTAATACCTGGCTCCGCTGGGTAGACATAGAATCTAGAATCTACTTCTTTACTTAAATTTAATTACTTTAGATCTACATTCGATTCAAAATACACCCATAATAAATCTAAAGTAGTCATAATAGGCCTAATAAAGCATTTAATTGTCTCTAAGATCTAAAATCTCGCTCTATTATCTAATCATTTTTTTAGCAAACGAAATTTTCTGAAATTGAAATAGATTATATGACTAGACTTAGATCTAGAATCTGCTACTTAAATTAAATTGTAAAAACTTTATACAAGCATGTAGTTGATATTATTGTAGTAGAAGGCTTTAATACATTACTAAGGCCTACCTACTTTGTTGTCTTTTTACAGCAATATGTATCTGATACTGGACTGAGTTTAATTAAATTCAAATTCATATCTAGTAATTGGTCTACTACGTTTTTGTAGCCTAGTAGTACAATCTAGATCATACCAGCCAACAACAAATAACCACATTATTATTATTTGGTTAATGATTAGGCTAAATTTTTTTTTTTAAATCCACTGTTTATAAAAGAAACAAATCAAGAAACATTATAAGTGAGATGGTTTAGAATAATAACAATGGACCCAGTCTACAATTGATACAATTGCAGGTCTACATAGGGCCTACAGTCTAGTAGTTTACAGTAGGCACCTAGTGTGTAGCTAGTATACTAGTGTGTAGCTGTCCAGAGTTAAGATTCTTAATGCCTTAATGCTTTCCCCTGATAAGCCGTGTGTGCTATAAATGACATAACATGACACCGAGGTGAGAAGTGTTGAGGGGAGAGCAGTGGGACTTTCCCCTTTGTTCTCCCTGCTGGGCCCTGAGGGTCAAAATTATATAAGAGATATACTATTTCTGTGGGGCTGGGTATCACGGAAATGAGACATTTTCAGGGGAGGGCAGGGCAGACTCCTCTTTGGTTTTATTGTGGGCTAGTAGATACAGGTGGGGGCAGCCATCATCAGGGTTGAACATCAGTATTAATGTGTCTGATCACTTCCCTGCTGGATTATAAGGTCTTAAATTGTATAACATGCTACCCAGATTGGTTATTACCCATGGATTATATTAGCCGTTGTAGTGTGGGTTTTGTAGGAGTTAAGTGGTCTCACGTTTGCTACAGTAGATAACCTCTAATATATTACTGCATTTGATCAGCTTCGTCTACTTAAACTCTAAACGCAAACGGTATTACTAACAGTATTTTTATTTAGAAATTTCGGCCACATATTTATATTATCCGCGAAACTGTCAATAACTGTATAAGGATCTTCAATTCCTAAGAGTTCAAGTTTTTAAACATATTTTTCCTTTTCCGCGGGCGCGATTCTTTACATACGGTGAACACGTCCAGCGTTGGTGAACACGTCCAGCGCTGGCGAACAGCTGATTGTGTTTACGTCTGATGTACACCACTGTGGCGGCGGGCGTAGGTATCACGTGATTTAGGTCACGTGTTTGCAAGGACTCTATAGGTATTCTTATTGTATAAGTATAGGCTACTTAATCTATAAGCGTGAGTTATAGATTTTAAACTGTCCTTATCCCTTTTAAAAGTTCTGTCTCAGCATGCGCCATATTATCACTCAAACACACCCTTAACTAAAATGTTGCAAAGCCATAACAATCATGTACAAAATGTGTAATGATATTGCTGTTTAGTAAAAAGATATAAGCTCGAAAAACAGTTGCTTTTTTATTAGATACAGCTCCTACATCATATTTGGAGAGTACTTTCGTTTAGCCTACCCCATTTTTGCTTAGATAGATCTACTTCTATTTTAGTTAAATGATGGGGTATATGTTTTTTTTTTGTTTTTTTTTTTAAAAACACGGGACGGAGTAGTCTAGCGGTAGAGAGCTGGACTGCTAACCCGTAAGTCTCGAGTTCGAATCCGGGTTCAAGTCAGTAGACCTGAGTCTACCCAACTCTGATGGGTACCTAACTCACGTTAGGGAAAGAAAGGGCGGCTGGGCATAGTGCTGACCACACTATCTCTTCATATACCGAGGTCACAGAAATAGGTGAAATCTACTTCATTTTCCCCATAGACCGTCAGGTTTAAAAGGGAAACTTTACTTTTACTTACTTATATTTTTTTTTACAGTAATGAATAACTAAATATATGATATGTAATTTTATTGTTTATCAGATACCCAATATTTCGTTACCCGCCTCCCTATGAGGATTTAATATATTTTTTTTATGCCAGTGTCATCCGGTGGGTGTTGTCGGCCCTAACCACCCCCTAATCACGCCACTAGCTACCACTGTGCTTTTTTGTTCAATCAGATATTTATAACTTAATCAGAAAACGTATTAGTTGCTAATTAAGAAGACATACCTGGTTATTTTAGCTAATCTCAATGTAATTATTAATCCAGAACAAGAGGAAATTATTTTTTTAAACATCATTAATTCAGATTCCAGTGGCAAACGCAGGGAGCTAACGCTGCCAATACTCTGAGTAACTGGTGCTTCCAACTGCAGCGGGCTTGCAGTGAACGATAGGCAGTCTCTTTTTTTTTTATTGTCTGGTTGGCGTGAACTTTTACATCACATGCGGTAAAATGGCGAATCCGGTGAGGGGGGGGGGAGAAATGTAATTGTGCAGTACTCGCTTACCTCCCTTGGTCGAATGTCAAACAGCCTTGTGTTAGCTCCCCTAGCCCCTGACTGTAATAGCGCCTTCTCTTCTTTCTCTCCCCCCCCCCTCCCCCCCCCCCCCTCTGACCGAATGTAAACACAATAGACCCCGGACGTGAAGAGAGCCGGGCTGGGCGTGGCCGTGATATCATGAGCCCTTAAACAAAAGGTACGTTTTCTATCCCCGCTAGATCTACCTGTCTCTCCCAACAGAGTCAAGCACCTTTTGTCGTCTGCACAAACCCCCTCCCCTCCCCCCGTTCTACCCAAAAAATGGATAATCGATTCTAATCAATCAGTGAATCTATTGTATTGGTCTAATCGAAAATAAACAGGCTGTTTAGTGTCAGATATATTTAATGGTAACAAACAACACGGGTTGTTTATAAGAGGGCCAACTACCGGGTGTACTATTAGTTTCTTTAGGGAGCCAGTCAGTATTTACGTTCTAATATTTACGTGTATATGGTATAGGGCATATATATACATATATATATATATATATATATATATATATATATATATATATATATATATATATATATATATATATATATATATATATATATATATATATATATATATATATATATATATATATATATATATATTTATATATATTTATATATATATATATATGGGCCTAAATATATATCTTTATATATATGTGTGTATGTATATGTGTGTGCGTGTGTGGGGTATATATATATATATATATATATATATATATATATATATATATATATATATATATATATATATATATATATATATATATATATTACATAGTTAAACTTTAAGACTTAGGGTTAAGCTGGCTCAAGTAACAATTATCAGATATGATCACTTGGACACGTATAATTCGGTACAGTATGTGAAGTTTCCCCTAATGTAATGATGGTGTACTACGCAATCATTGATCCTCATGCTTAACTCGTCATAAAAACAACCTAAACTACGCGTACCGACAGAACTAAACACTAATGTATAAGAGTTACTTAAAGTTGTGATAGTTTTATAGTCAGAGTATTGAATGAAGTATGGAAAGTTGTAAACAAGCCAGATGGGTTTTTTTAACCAGAGACCATACAACGGAAATACTTTAAAATACTAAACCACTCCCTTCAATGTGACACAGGATGTTTGAACGTCGTTACTCGTGACGTAACTGTACGTGGCACTAAAGGAATTGAGTAAATTTACATACCCAGTTGCGAGAAAATATTCCCCCAGTGTGTACATAATCCAGAATATTTTACCAGTCTAAATCCGTGCTGTAGCGAGAGGGTTTCGCCAGCATAAAAACACGAACGCTATCTTTCTAATGTGTCGGCTAACTACATATTAACCCTTCCGCGTGGTGTAGTTTCTCTCAACTGCCTTCACATCCTTGTATAGCTTAAAATTGCAATAAAACGTAAGGGAATTAAGCCGGGTATTAAAAACGAGAATTATCCCGCCTTGAATGCATAATAATACAGGATTTTTTTTCTAATATTAAAACACGACTCGACAGCTTTTTAAAAAAAGGGGAATAACTCTTTGGGTTTGCAGTCAGAAATAGCAATGGTTAACTATTTATAAACCCATTCAGGGACACAAAGGGACGCTACTACTAACTGCTACAGTAAACGACTTACCCTAAAGGGCGTGTTGTTAAAATTCCACGTTGGTCGGGTAAAGATAACATTATCAGCGTGTGATAACTTCACCATTTAACAACCACTGCTTATGCTTTCTACTTTAAAGTAGCCAAGTACTAAAACAGCAGGATGGGTGTTTTGATGGTGAATTAAACGAACGTGAATTTGTGCTGGGGCGGTTGACTCTTTGAGATAGGGGACTGACGAGAGAGGGGTTGTTGAAGTTGATAAAATTTCACTGCAAGTGGTTTATTGACAGGCAACGACATCTAAAAGTACCGTGTGTATCTGTGTAATCTTAGTAGTGACGCAATTTTTTAACGGTTGGGGGGGGGGGAGGAAATAGCCAAATAATAGCCAAATCAGAACAGTATGTTTAACATTATGCTTATTGTATAAACGTATGAATTTAACAAAATATTGTAATTAATAGACCGACGTATAACCATAGATTTGGAGTTGGTAGTGAGGTGGTTAGATCTAGGTAAAAGCGCATAAAATAAGCAGTCTTAAATTACATTATTCTTCTTCTTCCATGTAAAGCCTTTCAAACATGACATGACAGCCTCTATAAGCAACCAAATGTGTCCAAATACGCCCAGCTTTTTAAAAATGTATGGTGTGTATAATTTGAGTGAAAACTTGTTTAGCAGTCAGGCAGTGAATATAAAAACTATCCAGGCCTCCAGCCCGCAGGGGCGAACTACAGTCTATAAATAAGACAGGGGTGAGAAGTCACTGATGTGACCTTTGATAATCTCGCTACGCTTCGGTTGGAGAGTTCATTGCATGGTTCAGCGCGTTCTTTTTCCTGCACTAGTAAGGGAGATTATACAAATTGGTTTCCATAAGGGAGACAATCTACACATTACGAGGTTTTATAAATATAATTCGCAAAAACTTTGTTGTTGTGTGAGGGATTAGAATTGTTGAAGGTTTTTTTTTTTTAAAAGTAATAATGCTGGGGTAAGGCGAGGGAGAAAGGGGGAGGTATTAAGAGCGAAGATAGTTCTGGATAAGCAAATATATAGGTGTCCAAGATGACTGTTTGAAAGGCTACATGTGACAAAATTAACAAGGGGCGGCGTGGCAGAGTAGTAGAGCATTTGAACTAGGCATGATATATATATATATATATATATATATATATATATATATATATATATATATATATATATATATATATATATATATATGTGCATATGTGTATATACCTGTGTTGGGGTGGGTGGACACATACCTCTAAAATAACGGTCTCACGTTAAGCTATATATAGCTATTGGCGACGACCCGCTCTTCTCTATGTCAGTGTTTTAAGTTTTATATTCGAAACGGTGAATAATTAATCATTTATAAATTCTTCTTAACTTCTGGCCTGGGTTAAAGACCTATAGCATGATGTTTACTTCCAACATTTCAGTAGAGTAAGTTCTTTGTTTGAAGCTTATACTAGACACGGCGACAAACCCACTCACACAGTCGACCACTTATCTGCTCCGTTTCACTGGATCCTATGGCGCTTTGCTTGATGCGGCAGTACTCTGATCCGATTAAAGTTCAACTACTTCTACGGTTATGCTTCGTGTAGCACACATATCAACCCCCCCCCCCCTCTCTCTCTCTCTCTCTCTCTCGATAACTTTACTTTAGATGTCACCCCCCCCCCCCTCTCTCTCTCTTCTCTCATTGGTTTGCTTTATTTTTTTTATTGTACCTCCTATTTTCTTCTTTCAATGCCTATGTTTTAAAAAATGCAGTTGATGACAAAACATCGAAACGCCCCTGATTCATTAAAGTTAACCTTGACCACTTTGTCTTCTAGATTGGTTTTCGTTAGTACTAAATATAGCTTTTCCACGTTTTTTATTCCCTCTCCCCCCACCCCCCCCCCCCCCCCCCCCCGCCCCATAAAAAGCTTAGAATATTGCCATATCTTCACACATGGTTAACTTTAAAAGTCGTCAGTGTTCTTGTGCTTGTTCTGGTGTTAAAACTTTCTGTCAGACATCTGAGTGGGACCACGAACAGTGTCAGGGCTGAGACCAAAGTCCCATGGGAATTCACGGTCTCTCTGTCTCGCGATTTCATTAACAGCTCATTAAACATGTTAAGTTAAATACCTACGTGTTTACATTGTACAATTCTCACCCTCTCATTGATTTTGTATTCAATCATTTGCGTCTTATTTTTAGAACGGGAATTCTCCAATTTTATTTTTAGCCATGTATTTGGTTTTCTTTGTGAAGTGCACTCCATTAAAGTACTAGTAATGTTGGGGTGGGGGTTGGAGGGGATACATTTTCACAATGCAAGCGTATTTTTTTTTAAGACTGACCTTAAAATTTATTACATGTGTTGTATCATTAAACTTTAAAAGTATAAGTTTCCATGAATAGGGCCTTAGGACGTAATCTGAACTTTATGTGGTTTGAAATAAACCAGGCAAGTCTTGGGTTGCCAGATATTTATCAGCAATAAAAGCGTCAACAAATTCACCACAAGGCAACTGCGCATGCAGCAATGTAGCTTCACATTCAGCTGTGCTGCAGGCTTTCGAAAGTGCCTTTATTATAAGTAGCAATGCATAATATCAATTACCATAATAACGGGAGTACTTTCATTTTTCCTGTTTGTAAACTAAAAAAAACAACTGAGGGCTAAAAAAAAATTACCCTCCACGCCAAAAACTTATATTTAGCTTTATTATATGTTAAGTTCTAACGATAATCAGACGTCGTTCTCCAATAGCTTCACTAGTGTTATTTTATTATTTTCATTCCTAGCATACAGTGACTTCACTGAGTCGTCGTTGCTGTCAAAATAGACCCGTACAGATCGAACCAAAAAGTCTCTCTTGACATGTATTCAAACCCAAATCCACTTGATAAAATCACGCACTCTACCACCAGACCACTCTTAACATTCTAAAACTATAAGCTGCAACAATAGCAGAATAATAGCATAAATAATAGCCACTATCGATGTGTCCTTTACCTTCTTACATAAAAACCTACTTTGCTAAAGTAGGTAAAGTTAACAAGTACATATAATTTGGCAAAGTCCCCCCCCCCCCTCAAGTATCCACCTGATGCCCATCCAGCATCCATTGTTCCAATCACAGAAACACAAGCCAGAAGAGATCCGTGACTATTTTTTAACTGACCCCATATCTCACCTGTCACCAATGTAGCAGTGACACCTATTCACGCCCTTGTTTATTTGTCTGCTGTCGTTTTTATAAACTCCCCCCCCCTACCCCACCCCACTCCACACCCCACATCCGCCACTACGCCAAAACAGTTATTTTGAAATCTGAACTTTCCGGAATGACTTTTTTATTAATGTCTTGTTTGCCGTGAAGATCACATTTCACACCGCGCCATTGTGTCAAGATATGAATCAAACTTCGAACCGCGCATTCACATGGGGAAGTAATTACTTGCAGAGGCTAGGTAGGTTGGCCGGTCATCCCAGAGCAGCAAAGGTGTCTGACAGGAGTTGCCCAGACAACTTGATTATGTTCTCTTTTCTTTAACTGGCCCCAGCCCTAAAAAGTGCCAGCCCTCAGGATGAGAAAGTGGATGAAATAGGCGATGAACTTTTAGCTCATCCCCGTAACTAAATAATTCCCAAAGAAACACTTTTAAAAAACTACTTACAAAACGAAACATAATAGGTAACCCGATCTTTTATACTTTATAAATACATTGAAAGTATTTACATGTTTTTTTAATACCAACCATGTATGTAAATGTATCTTCAGAATATGCTATTTAGTATTGCCATATTTAAGGGGGGTGGGGGGGGGGGGCAGCCCGGCCGTTCAAGGGGGGGACTTGTTACAATTGAAAGCGGTTAAAGATAAAACAATCAAGGACATCGGAAATGATTATGAAGCTTAAGTTCAATGGGGCAAGTGAAGTAGAGTTCACCTGTTTCTGTGACCTCGGCATATGAAGTGATAGTGTGGTTATCACAATGCCCAGTCGCCTTTACTATCCCTAACGCGAGGTAGGTACTCATCAAACCCGGATTCGAACTCGAGACATTTGAGACTTTCAGCTTAGCAATCTAGCTAGGTCATGTGAAGCTATTCTCCTGTAATCAGCGAATGTTTAATATTCAATATTTGACCTCAAAATTTCAGTTACCTTGGTGAAAAAAAAACTGCATGCTATTTCACAATCACTTGAAGTTCTTGAAAACCAAAGCGCTAATCACAATGAAGGTCAACGCTATTAAGAAACACGTGTTTCTTATTTCTTATACAATTTTAGAAATTGCATAATTATGGTTATTACATAGTAATTTTTTGTTTACATACAACATACAATGAACTTATAGATAGAGGCGAGAGCTACCAAACATAATAATATAAACTTCTGTAGTTTTACTGGTAAATCATACATTATTAATGTCAACCAACCGCTTTTCATATGACCAAGGCTACTTGGACAAATGAAGTATACAGAGATTTGACAACTCAACATAAAGAAATAGGCCTACCGGTCTATAAAATACGGCATGAGGTAGGGCCTACATTTCTTTGAAATATTCACCGCCCTAAAGAACCGTCGAATACGCGGTGTTTGAGTTTCGGAGAAATCGTTATTTTTAGTCTGTTTACTTTTCAAATATTTCTTTAACTTATTACATCATCCTGATTTCTTTCAGGGTAGTGTGGTGAGTAAACATTTGTTTTGTATTCACAAAATGTAAAACCTAACTGAAGATCTAACAAACTATTTTAAACTGGAATAAGTTTGTTCGTTAAAATGTATAGTTTGTCTAATGCGTTGAAATAAGCTTACGGGTTTCTTAGACTTGTACATAGATAGGTTTTATCTTAGCTGATATTGTTGTAGCCCGTGTTGATTAAATAAATTGCGTTGCGTTTGTCGCTGTCTATGCTTAGGATTTAACAGTAGGGCGCCTCCATACAGGGTTCATACTCCATACTCAGTGCTGTCACTGTTCAATTTTTAACTTTACACTTTAAAAATGCAAAAAGGTGTTGTCTAACTTTTTTAACCCCCCCCCCCCCCCTCGTCACACTTCGTCACTTAAGTCCACACCATCCCTCCCACTAGAAATGTGACGCGGTTTATTTACAACCTCTTTATTGGAGTAAGTATTTAAAAAAAAAACAGAAGTAAAGAAAATAAATATTATCCATAATGATTTTCATACCACAACATGTAAAGTGAATGTTTGAAAAATTAACAAAGTCCTAGGTTCTAACGTGTAACCTAGTAAAGTAGTCAGTGCACAACAATGCTCTAGTCAATCTGACTGACCTCCCTTTGTCCCCGCCTCCCAACAGTAGCATGACATTAGACGTGAAGGGAGGATTCCGGTGACCTTTGCCCCCTGACATTAGCCCTCCTTCCTGTATAGGACAGTCATCTTTTAGTTGTGTGAGCCTAGTGCTGGCATTAGTTAATCATCGGGCTGAGATTTTTTTAATGTAGTTGACTGTTTCGAACTTTGACCTAAATTCAATTTCTACACGATTAAATTATGGATTTTTATAAAATTCATACACTGAATATATTTGATCTATTTCAGATAATGATAACTGTTAGCGTAGTTTTTTAACTTAACTAATGAACTTCTCTTCCAATTAATTAGCTGAGAAGTGTTCTAGAGATGCTCACCATCAAACTGCTCATACTGTAGGTTAACTGTACTCAGGTTTTTTCCCAAGATCTAAAAATAGATTAACACACAGCAGTGTGAGTCACCGTATTGGCTTTATTACATCTCCTAATTAATAAAGCAATTAGTCTTAGTTAAATCACGACAATCCTTTTACCCCTCTCCACCCCCATCCCCCTCTTAAACGTTTCGAAGTTCAAACTCTCCCCCTCTCCCCCTTCAACCTTGCAACCATGCTTCCAAAAATTGTATCACGCTTTTTGTCATTTTCTTTTTCAAATTTTAGCATGTATCGAGAGTATATTGAAAGCTAAGTTTTGTCATATTCATTCCCCTCCCCCTTGACCTTCCTCGTGGCTCATCGACATAAAATTCAGACCCGTGCCATTCTTAAAGGAGGTTTAACAACGTTTTTAAACTGAGTTTTGATAATATTTTTAAAGACGAGTTATGTAAATATTCATTTTAAAAATTGTATATGCTTAAACTTGTCGGAAACATCAATATTTTAGAAAGAAAGTGTAGCTTTAGAAAAATGTAATTTAGTTGGGATAGGTGGTGGGTCTGTCGTTTTGTGACGGTGGTAAAGGTTATGGAGAAAGGGTAAAAACTCAGGGGGGGGGGGGAGAAGTCTATATTAACGTCTTGTATTATTTTCCAACTGATTAATTATACAGTTGACTGTAATTTCACATTCGCTACAACGTCGTGACGAATCCTCTACAGCCCAGACGAGTCTAGAGATACCGTCTGCCCGGAAGTAGGGGCCGGCGCACGCGCAGACGCGAGGATCACTTTACAAGTGGTCAGTGCATTCAAGTGTATCCAGTCTTTTATCGAGAGCAGGCCGCCCATCGTCTGCTCCCCTGGTAAAAAAAAAACAACACTTAAGTTGTAGACTTGTACACCACAGATAGTGCTCGCCTCCCCTTCTGACCGTACTTCTTGTATCAAGATTCAAATCAACAAAACAAACCATTATTTGTGCGTGGGTCAGGGGAGACAATGAATAAAATAAAATAAAGCTCATTGGGATGGAAAAAATAAATTGACGCAACGGTTATTGTGACATTTTTTATCACTACCTCTGCTACATACACATACATCTTTTTACATGTATGGCCCCTAGGGAGCAAAGGGCTACAATTACACCTCTCAACCTAACTCGGTTTTGGGCTGCTCCCTTTATCTGTGCCCACGTGAACCTAGCGGTCTTAGCCTTTTCCTCTACCGTTCTTCTCCATGATCTCTTTGGCCGACCCACTTTACTTCTTCCCAGGGGATTCCAGTCCATAGATTTCTTTGCCACATATACATATGTACCTATATATGTATGGCATTTATATAGACCACCCTCCGCATTATACACACACATTCACACATATATATATATATATATATATATATATATATATATATATATATATATATATATATATATATGTAACCCTCACTCAGTGGGGATGCTTTTACCCACTGAGGTGTGGTGGTTAAGACGGGCTGACCCTGAGATTAAGTACACACCGACACCGACAGTTGTTGTCAAGTACTCTTTTATTTACAGCATCGAGCCATGACGGCGATGCAACACAGTAGTACAAAACAAACTAGCCAAGAAGAAAGAATCCAAAAACCAAAAGACCAAAAGAGAGACTGTAGCCCTTCATTAGGTCTACATCTTGGTCCACAGACAGCAGCCTTGCGTGTGCGACACGACTAGGCATGAAACTACCCACAATCCCATGTCACATGACATGGAACACAGGTAATTTCGCTCACAAAAGCATAAAAAAACAACGTCAACCCAATGAATAAAAACTTCATATTTTTATCCCCCTTTGGCTGGTAACCATATGTGTTACACAGCCCCCCTCACAAATAAATGTACAATGGAATTCACATTTACATTTACATTTACAACTCATACATAATAGTACTTAAAAAAAAGTTCAGTACACTAGTACACAGACATTAAGTCCTTTCAACTCAAATAGATTATTCCCGGCAAACCGGTAGAGGCTCCAGTGCAGGTACTGGTCACCACTTGATGCGCCAGGTTGAGTCGCTCGACGGGTCGTCGTTGACGGGTTGACCTCCGCAGCTCCACTGGTGGTTCTGGGTTGATCCAAGAGTCATCCTCGTCCGATGCCTCGTCCCTCGCATTCACCTCATCCAGATGTGGGGCTGGCCTGACCATCACCTTGTCTTGTCCGTCCCGGGCGACCACCTCTGGCACGAAAGGCGTTGCCTCCGGCCGAAGTCTAGTTGGGACCACTACCTTGATTGTCAGTTCCTCACCTTCATCTGCCTCACTGGTTGGGATGATCTCTCTCCGTCGCTCCCCCTCCGCCACAGTGGGTTCAGCACTCGGCATTGTATAGTCGGGTCGCTGCCAACCACGGCGGCGTCCACCACGTCGTCGGCCTCTCCTCCGGCGGCGTCTCCGACCTCTGCTTGTGTCATGTCTGTCTCCCAAGCGACGATCTTGCTCGCGCTGAGACTGACATGCATAGTGTGGCTGTCTACCCTCCTCACACGCACCCTCCGGCTGCAACCCTTCTCCACGGCGGAACACCCGACAGCCGTACCTCCAGCCGCTAGGCGAGGTAACCTGAGCTGTGGTTGCTCGACACTGTGATGATCTCGGTGGCGTAAACTTGGACTGGGAGCTTGGCAGAACACGCATCAGCATCCGCTCCCCGACGCTGATAGACTGGCATTTCCCCTGCTGCTGACTCCGTTGCCTAGCTGCTTTCCTCGGACAGTCGCGGACGAAAGTCTGAGGGGAGGTACAAATCGAAAGTTTGATGGGGTAGGGTGGAAAATGAAATTTTGAGGGGAGGGGGTGCAAATCGTAAGTTTAAGGGGGGGGGGGGGCAAATCGAAAGTTTGTCCCCGGGCGCCGGAAAGGGTCGCTACGCCTCTGTTTTATAGTCATTCACTGTGTCAGACGCGTCCGCCGGCGCTCGGAAAGGGCGCGATTTGGCGCTACGGGCTAGACTGTGAGCAATATGCCTTTATGATTACATTTAAATTGAGTTTATGTTATGAGTGTTGTGTTTGTTTTTTCGTTTGTGTTTTTTTTTGCGTTCGTTTGTGTTGTGTTTAGTTTTGTTCTGTTCCCAAGTTGGTACATTTAAAAAAAGATTTACCGTGGCGGAGCCCGGGATGCAGCTAGTATATATATATATATATATATATATATATATATATATATATATATATATATATATATATATATATATATATATATATATATATATATATATATATATATATATATATATATATATATATATTCGATGACGAGTTTCATTACAATCTGTAAAACCTTAAATTGTGAACATGTGTATCATTGAGCCAACCTTTGTATCGACCTTACTAAATAACATTAGCATTGATTTGAAAAGTATAAAGAAGATAAAAGAAAGAGTTCTACAACATTAATCTATGCCACCGTACTAGCCGTATATCAACCAACATAACAAAATACCAAACCACCCTTACCCTTGTGTTTTTTTAATATGACACACACATACATACACACAGACACACCACACACAATACAAACACACACAGACACACACTCAGACACACCACACACACACACCACACACCACACCACACACACATATTTACCCGCACAAATATATTCAGCACGTAAAGGTCTTAAGCTATGACCTAACGGCCTTTAGGACAGGTAAGTAGACACGACATGTGAGAGGACACACCCATTGCACAAACGTAACAAAGCTGTCTAATTTTATATTAATCTTAGGGAATTAAAATCGGACTTGATATGCATCCTATAATCTCTAGACTTAGATGTATAATAGTGTACATCACATCATTTATAGACTTTGGTGTAGGCTACATCACGATCCCAAAATATCTACTTTTTGGTGTAAATCCCATTCTAACTAGACGTTGGTCTATAATAGTGTGCATCCCATCATTTATAGACTTTGGTGTACACCCCATCATGTAAAGACTTTGGTGTACATCCCATTATGTATAGACGTTGATGTATAGTGTAGGCCTACATTCGATCATGTATAGACTTTGGTGTACACCCCATCATTTATAAACTTTGGTGTATATCCCATCATGTATAGACTGGTGTACATCCCGTCATTTATAGACTTTGGTGTACATCCCGTTATGTCTAGACGTTGGTCTACAATAGTGTACATCCCATCATGTATAGACTTTGGTGTATATCCCATCATTTATAGACTATGGTGTACATCTCATAGTTTATAGACTTTTAGTGTGTTTTTTTTAAAATCCTCATGGCTGATTAATAACGTCTTTAGCTGTTTTCGACCAAAATGACTCACCCTCGAATGACCCCCTTCCCCTGGAACTTTCTATACAGCAATGAAAAACCAGCACCTTTTGTAAACCAATGCAAGGGAAGCTACTCTAGATGCTTGATATTTTGTTCAGTGAATGTCTTGATTAATCAACACAGTAATCATCATTAATTAGCAGATAACACGTTGTTTGTTTAACCCTAAACCACGGGTCACTGTGTGTAAACAGCAGATGCATCTCAATCTGCAAGTCTGGGGGGGGGGGGGGGGGGCGGGGAGATGAGGTGAGACTTAGGCTAGGCTAAAGTCGGGCAAATGGAGAAGTGGTAGTTTATCATTGTGTTATACTATTTTATAAAAGGTAGGGTCAGTGGTATAGAAAAATGTTATATAACTTTGCTTATATTTTTATTTATTCTTCCCCATCCCCCCGAGTTTCTGCCATTGGGATTGTCCGGGCTAATTGGTTGAATTCACTGACTAATACAGTAGTCTACCAGGCATACTGCCTAGATCCACATAGTACATAGACTCTCGATAAAAATTGTGTTTCAACCCAATCATAATATAACAGTCATCACCCTAAGTAAGACCAGATTACTAACACTGTTGCTAATCTAACCTATTATGGTACACCGTCCCCTGACGAACGCATAATAAGATGGCATTTGTACAAAGGTGTAAAAATATTAAGAATTAAAAAATAAAATCAATAGCTGCTAATGGAGAAATAACAAGATGGTGGTCTTTGGAAATGTTAGGCTTATTTAAAGCCTATAGTTTAAGCAGTTGTGAGATAAATGAATATATGTATATATATATATATATATATATATATATATATATATATATATATATATATATATATATATATATATATATATATATATATATATATATATATATAAGCCTTACCTACCTATAAACATACGGATCTAAATTTGATTGCAGGATGGGTAGACTCAGTGGCGTAGCGAGGTCGGGTGTCACCCGGTGCGGCACTTAATGGTGTCACCCCCCCCCCCCAGAGGCGTAGCGACCCTTCCCGGGGACAAACTTTCAAATGTTCGATTTGCACCCCCCCCCTCAAACTTTCGATTTGCACCCCCCCCCCCCTCAAGTTTTCGATTTGCACCCCCCCCCCTCGAACTTTCGATTTGCACCCCCCCTCAAGTTTTTCTCTATATATTTTCCTATTTTTCGCCTTGGTGTCACCCCCTAAATGGTGTCACCCGGTGCGGTCCGCACCCCCCGCCCCCCTTGCTACGCCCCTGGGTAGACCTATCGTTCTTTGTTTCATCTCATGTAGATCTAGATTTTATCTAGATGTTGATGTAGTGAAAATACTGCTTCGGAATTCAGCGCGGGTTATTTCCTACTGTTTTACGTTTTAACAAAATTACATTGCGTCGTTTTATTTTTTCATCGAGTAGGCTTAATTGAGTAACGAACCACATCTGGGCCTGCAGGAGATGGTGAGTAACACACCACAGCTAGGCCTACGGGTAGGAACGGATTTTAATCAGTGCAACTTGGAGCTTTAAACCCTCGCCTCCTTTTTTTTTTTTTTAAGAAACTCAGCCTCATTTCTGTTATAAGCCTGATTTTCCTAGCTACATTTATTTAAAATTCTGCAAGGCTTAAGCCGACGCATGTTAATTTTATTTATAATGTAATATATTTATTAGTTAAAGTAGGCCTCATTTGCATGATATCTTTTACTGCATTCAAATTATTGAAATTCCCACATATTTTCCTTGTTCAAAACGAAATGCCCAGTAATCAGAAGTGTAGCGTAATTACCCCCCCCCCCCCCCCTGTCAATTACCCCCTCCCCCCCCACACGGACACAGCTTAAGGTACAGCTAGGGTTAGGGTTAGGGTTAGGGCTAGTGTCTAGAGTTGGTTTTGGTTTTGTGTTAAGTTTTAGGCTGAGGTGAATGCTTAGGTTTTCGTATTTTCTTAAGGTTAGGATTAAGGTAATATAAAGGTATAGTATTTGATTAAGAGTTAGGATTCTAACTTGAGGGGGGGGGGGGAATTGACAGGGGGTATTTGCCGGGGGGGGGGGGGGGGTAATGTCATGTATCCAATAGTTGTACATTTTATTGTGCTTAAGTAGGTTAGCCTTATGTCAATACTCTTACTTTTCTTTTTTTTTTTAAATTGATTTGTTATCTATGATGTGTGATATGTTTAATGGGTTATTTTTCTATTCTATTATTATAATGGATTGGAAAACTAAAACTGAGTTGTCGATTTTATTTGAATTTCTATGGTTTAAGATTGACAGTGGCAGGAGCGCGTAGATGCCATCGTCCTTTCATGTGTCTTGTTTATAAACAGTAATTCTTCCAAATTGATGTAGGCCATAATGTTTGACAATTTAAACTAAATTCAATTCGCAACATTGTAATATTATAGATCTATTGGGGGTCATCCATAAATGACGTC
The DNA here is from genome assembly GCF_028476545.2 of Physella acuta. Taxonomy (NCBI): domain Eukaryota; kingdom Metazoa; phylum Mollusca; class Gastropoda; family Physidae; genus Physella; species Physella acuta. Next base: position 24,061 of record NW_026732138.1, on the reverse strand, counting down.
ACGCTTTTTGAAAAATGATTTTTACCCCCATTCCCTCCGTCACCCATTGTCACAAAAGCCAGATCACCCCCCCCCCCCCCCCCCCTAAAATCATGTCACACCCCAAATTGCAGGTTTTTTTTTTAAACAACGATTGACTGAGCTTGGTTTACGTACGGTATAGATCTAGAAATTTAGTAGATTCTATATTTAATTTACAAAAACAGCCATTCGACAAAAAATACGCGAAATAATTTATAATGGTTACAATTCAGCTTCTAACATGACTTTTAATTTAAAAATTGCAAACGTGTGACAATCACCATCTGGTACCCTCTTCTAAATCACACATCGTAAAAACAAATTACGCCCCTCCCCCCTTTCTGCTCCTCTAAACGTATTTTTTTAAAACAAAAAATATGTGTGTATTTTAAAATAATAAAAGTAAATGTGAAGAAATAACTGCAGCAGTAGAGAAATTAAATATTAAATAAGAGTTATCTCTCCTGTTGCATACCAACCATATAAATGAAGTCGACTCTCCTGTGTTGGTTATGATTTCAAAATTTCTTTGTCGATTTCGTTGTGTAATATTTTAAATTTTATGAAGCTTTGCCATGTAGGCCAAGAGATCAAATTGATTTGGATTCTTAATAAGCTATTTAAAAAGGACTGGTTTTTTTGTCATTTGCGTAAGTGTAGGTAGGCCAATACCAATAAAGTAAACCATGAACATTCATTTATTTTAGTCATTACTACTTACTACATACCACATACTCACATAGTAATTAATTAGTACGGTAATCTATCGTTTTAGGTACGTAAAATCGGCCGCGACTAGTAGTGTGAAAAACAGGTGACTCCTTACATTTTAATAATTATTTCACATTTTGAGGAGGATTTATGTTTTGAAAAATACAAAAATGTTTCCTTGTTTCATTTATGTACCTGTTTTTAAACAATTGAATTAAAACTTTTCAGTAATAAATGAACACCAGCGATGTTTCCAACAGATGCAACCACGCTCATTTACTATAGCAGCCATCTTGTTAAAGTTTTATTTTTATAGACATATAGAGCGCAAGATTTAGGCGGAAGTCACTCTATTTTACAAATGGCTGCTGTTTATATAGCAAATCTTGCTTGCAGACACAGCTGTTTAAAGTTAATTTCTGGCCTATATTGATATATTTAGCCATTGATTTAGGTTTATTATTCATTTATCTATAATATTTGAAACAAACATATCACAATATACTTCTATTACAGCCTTGACAATGAGGTTACGTTTTCGTACATTAATAGCCGCGAGCGATTTTACGTACCCAAAACGATAGATTACCATTAGTACATACTGAGTACATAGTCATACATTTAACATTAGGCCTAATTTATAATTATTACTAATTAATAATTTAATATTGTTCATTCATTAATCATCATGATGATGCGTTCACAGTCAGTAGTACTAGGTCTATATGATGAGATCTAGATCTAAGTGTAAATATTAAATAATAATTTGAATTAGGCCTAATTCTAATTTGTCTAATAACTAAGTCTAAGTAGTACAAGTACACACTGAAGTAAACTCACACTGCACAGTGTACACTCAGAGTGTGTAGGTAGATCTAGATTCTAGATCTAATCATAAACAATAAATTATCATATGAAATATGTAGAATCTAGATTCTAGTATTGTGGTAGTATGTAGGCTAAATTAAAAAAAAAAAAAAAGAATTTTTCAAATTTTAGACACAAGTTGTTTTTTTTAAATGTTAAGCAGTTTAGCCTAGATCAGCAGATCTAGATACAGAAAATTATTAAATTAGACTAACTTTTTTTACCTACTTACTAATACTTAGTTTAAAAGGAAGAACTAACTTAGAAAAAGTCTTACAAAAACCAGAAAACCACAAAATCAAATTCCCATAAGTCTAAGCCAAGTTGCCCATAACTATTATTAAATAGAGAGATTTGTTTTTTTCAACAACACACACAATTATTTCAATTATTATTATTAGGCGTAGAAGTAGTAGGCCTATTAGTTGTCGTAGTAGTATAAAGTACAAACTATCGTTGTTTACCACAAGACATCAGATCAGTAGCCTTGTTTTTATTTAAATAATTTCTTTTTGCTGACAGCAAGGAAAATGCATATTTCAAGTATTCTTTGGACCTATTTAAATTTATTACCTAATATTTATCTAATCTCATTCCAAAGTTTTAATTCCATTCACAGATTCAGATGTTTTGCTTTAGAAATGTCAGTGATCACTAAAGTTCCAGAGGTTAATCTGTGGGAACAGATTTGTAAAGGTAAACAAAAAAGAAATACTAGATCTACTTAATATTGTTCTGCGTTCTGACAGTAACTTTAGTACTATTTCTTAAATGCTCACTTAAGTTAATATGAAGAACGAACATTACATTATATAATTTTTCTATAAGCTCATAGGACACATGTACTTGATTACTTTTATAGTTGTTATTTTAACACTAGTGTCAAAGTGTATATTACTATATGTCCCTGTAATCCATAATTGATGTTTTGTTACTGTTGTTATATAGTCTATAACATCTGAGAAAAAAAATCAATTATGGCTAAATATAAGATGAAAGTTGGATGTGAATATGATATTTTTATTTGCAATGTTGACTAAAAATGTGTTTATGCTTTCTTAGTCTCAGGTAGAGTTTGCCTTACACTGGTTTTAAACATACTTAGTTAAATCTCATCATGTTTATTGTTTAAGTATTGTTTCTGTCACAGAGTTTGCATTGTTGAAAGCACCGCCAGAGCTAAATGATGAGTCAGGTTCTGTTGCAACACTCTATGACGACTATGATCCTGCCAAGCACAATCCAGTATTTTATGGCAGAATGTTTGCCAAAGTTACAGCAGATGTTGATGTCACAACTGACTTTGATCCAACTATTGGCCATCCATCTTGCTTAGGCTACACATTTTCAGATAAGCCACCAAAGACAGAAAAGCCTTCAACTCCTCCTCCACAAGATAGATTTCAATGTAAGTCAGCATCAAAGTTTGCTCTGAATTTCAGTAAACAAAAGTTATAAAACATTGTAGGCTTAGTTATGTAAGGATTTATAATTATACTTTATTGAAGTATAATTAAACTAATTAGTGGTAGTGTGAAATTCTGACACTAATAGATGAAACTTAAAGATGGTTGCAATTACAATAATCAACCCAGAATTTGTGTTTGGACATTCTCACTAGGTTGTGTAAAACAGCTAAAAAAGCTTAAAATTATATTTATACTTCAACAAGTTATATTTTTTACTTTCTGATTAGATATACTCATAAAACAACATTAATAAAACAACTTTAATTGTAAAGTTAAAGACAAGTCCTTTTTTTTTTATTCAAGTGAGATTAATTTAACTCATACATTTTCTATATTCCTCATCATTAGTCAACTTCAGTAATAATCAGATGCAGCCTTAAACTCTTTATACTAAGTTTATACAGCATTATTAAAATCATCAGTAGCAGAGCTGACATACTGTTTACTAATTGTCTTGCAGGTACTCCAACAGAATATCTGAATAGCTTTGTGTTCCCATGGCTTCTTCCTGCTTTGGGAGCAATGCTTCAACAAGCCAAACTAGAAAAATGTTTTGAGGTATTTTTTCAACCATGGGACTATACTAAAAAAAGCAAACAAAAATGTACAACTATTTTTTTTAAATGTCTGCCTAATGTTTGGTATTTTTTGTTGGTGCACTTTAATTAACTTAATTATAAAGTTCATTGTCAATTTGTCATAGCATCAATGTAAGTCATTTTTTATTATTTAGAAAGAGGACATAGAAGAGGAGAGTGTAAGATTGTTTTTTGGTTCTGTTATTCTTGTGTTGTGTAGTTTTTTAATTCAGTTTTGTTTTTTCTATAAAAAATGTTCAATTTAATTTTGATTACTTCTTTTATTGTAAGTAAAAAAAAGTTTTGGATTTCACTTTTTGTTTAAACAAATGCTATTTTTCATTTAATTAAATAACAGACGGTTGTTTAAAATAAGTTGGGAAGAATAATGTAATTGTTAACCACTGCTTTAGTGTCAGTATAAATTACACTTTAACTGATAATAACACTAGACCCTATAATTTTATGGCTAATCTTATGGAGTTTGAATGGTTTAACTAAGTGACAAAAACTTTTTTTAAACTTTCAGAGAAAGAGAACAAAATTTAACGCCTGTGATTTCTTAACAGAATACCTATACCAGTTTGTATTTTATTTTTCTATTGTATTGTTAAGTTTCAAATGATAGGCCATTTAGTTTTGCTATAGTTTGTCACTAAATAATTGTTTGATTACAATATTTTCAAACATGTACTAGTGGGCCTACCTAAACCAACTTTATTTCTTAATAGGCATAATCCCAATAAAGACACAGAGAGCAGAAAGGACACCAAACTCCTAGATATACCATTTGTCAAGCAATGGTTACAAAAATAGTAAGTAGATTCAATTAAAAAAACAACTAAGTGCACATTTAAACCAGCTGCATATTTTATTAGTTATGTAAACAGAATTTGTTTTAAAGAGAACAGATAATTTTCTTAGTATAGTAGGTGGTCTTTGTTTAAAAAAAAACACCAATTTTATACTAGATATAAAAATTTCTTTTGCTGAAGTAGAACTTACTTTTTTACTCTTAATACTATGAGATATAAATGTACAGTAACTAAAACAGAGTTGTTCAGAATTTATTTTATCTTTATCATCTAAGTCCAAGACCACCATTGCCAAAGTCTCTAATATGGAGTGAGGATGAAGCAGCTATCATCATTCAGTCTAACTGGAGAGGCTACTTGGTAAACTTTTAATTATTCAATCATATTCTAAACAGGGTCCATACTGTATTTTAGAAATTTAAATTCCAAAAAATTTTCAGAAATAGAAATCTACCCAGTTTAGGAATATATATGTAGGTTACCAATTAATCTGTGAAGGGACAAAATAGGTCCTTAAAATGTTAGTCACCTGGCAATTTAAAATGCATTAATTTTTCTACTCTAATGATCTGCTTTAGGTTTATTTTTTTATAAAAATATTTAAACATACCACTTACGTTATATGTCTATTCATTTGATCTTTTTATAAATATAACATCAATACTTTTACAAGTATGAAGATCAAACCCAATTGAAATTATTTTACAAAACATTCATTTAGGTTCGCCGTGAACCTGAGATACAAGAGCTTCGCATCTGGCAACGAGAGTGGAGAGAAGAGTCTGCTGGAATAAAGAAACGAGTCTCAGAGTTCTGGGACAAACAGATGCCAAATGGTGATGGAAGTTTCACCAGTATTTACAACCCAGGGTTCGACTTGGAAAACAGTGAAATAATTGTTGATCCACCTTACCAGGATTAGAACCATTCAGTTAACTTGCAGTTGTTAATTTATTTATATATATTCAAAAGGCTGTTTTCTTTGCATATTTCAAAATTGTTTGGAATATACTGTTTATAAAAGAGCAAATGAGAAGCTAGTGAGTAAGAGTGAATTGAACATTTTTATACATACAAATTAACTAATGTTCACTGGTTACGAGTTACAGACAATAATTGTGATTTGTATCAGTTTTATATCTGAAGTGAAATCTGAAGTGCTATAATATTATTCAACTTACATACATTTTCAGATATCAAAATGTAACTTTTTAATTTAAGTGCAAAAAGGGATATAAATATTCTTAAAAAAACATGTTGCACTAGTTTATTTTTACCAGTACATGAGAATAAAATGGATAAATGAATGTGTGAACGTATGGAGAGCTACATGAAACTGGTTTTTCTATAAATAATTTAATAAATTAATTTGTTTTAAAAATTAAGTGAATTATTTCAATTTTGGTTATATGTTTGTAAAAACTAACATCAAGTAAATTTGTTTTTGCCCATTAACTGCATGAAGTTTCAATGGAGGTAGATCAATGTTTTCACACTTTGAACATGTGATGCAATAGTTATGGTAACTTAATGAGAGGAAATTGTTCTTAAGTCAGACATTTGTTTGTGAAATCATAGCAACTAACAGAATTGTATGGCTAATACAATGGTCTCATCTTACTTCTCTGCCCTAGGGGCTTGGTTGACCCAAGGATGTATTACTAATCTAAACAGGAAAAATTGTACCACATTAACATGATGAAGACAAAATAACATGAAACAAAAAAAAAAACCAAGCTTAGTACAAAAACATTGTTTTATTAAAAATTTAAATAAATACTTAATGTTAGTTACTGGTATAAATAATGTGGAAAACACTTCATTTTAGTAAAACCATCATGAATGGCATTTCTTCCATTGGACAAGTTACACTTATAAACATTATCTACAATACTAAATGCACAAAAAGAAGGGTCTATTACTCTAAGTATGTCACAGTACAACAGTTTCCTTTAAGGATTATGCTTAAAGGTTAAGCTCCATCTTAATAAAAGCTCGAAGAGATGGATCTGTAATTTTATCAATTGTATCTTTAGGGTCCCCTCCAACACTTTTACAATACTCCTTAAGTTCCTCAGCATATGCAATCCAAACACAGTTCACACATCCAGTCATACAGCAGTTGATTGGTGGTTCTGGGGGTACAATTTGTCCTAGAGGTACTGGTGATACAACTTGCTCTGATGAACCACCATTTAAATCTGTAGTGATTCCAGGAATACACACAGACTCTGGTTGAACAGTGAGACTCACTGTTGGGAAAATATTTACTGAATTCTCTGGCACTGGTTCCAGCAATTTATCACTTTCATGTTTTGAACCAACAGTTTCTTGAAAATCATTTGAACTAGATGATATACATTTGGCACATATATTTGAGTGTTTCCAAGTCAATGCATCACCATTTAATAAATGTAGAAATTTAGACAAATAAATTCTTTGCAACTGTCTCTGAGAACCACTCAACATTTTCCTAATATTATAAGAGAGTTTATTTACAAATGACTAGGGTTTTAACATTATTGTTTTTTCTTGCATCTTGATTAAAAAATAAATGATCCAGAGTTTTCAACTTTACCTTGAAAAACAACCTAAAATGAATACAACGTAATTGATATAGAACATTTATATTTCATATGACATAGGCCCTATAATTATTAGATTAGTTTCATGATAACTTTATGTTATTACTCATTACATTATTTAATTTATTATTATTTAAGTTGTAAGTGTTCATGTAGTTCAATAACCAGTTCACGGTTAAGTATGGCTGAATGACTGACTGAGTATGATTTTAATTTACTACAGTAAAGTCACAAGGTGGTAGATTCTAGATCTAGATCCAGCATTCTAGTAGTAACTTATAATGATTATTCATAAGGCCTAGTATTCAGTTAAATTAAGTATAATTATCTAGATCTAGTACTTAACATATTAAGTATTACTACTTAACACTACACTCTGTTATGCTATCTAAATAAGTAAAATAAGTATCTAATAGTTAGCCTATGGTCTATAGCTATAGTAATAGTAGTATAAATTCTATGACTTATGTCACCGACTGTCAGAGTGTCACTGGAGTCACTAACTCATGACTGTGGTTGTGTATTATGTAGTAGTAATTATGTAGTATTGTCACATTCTAATTTGATTGTGTATTATTATGTGTTACTGTAGTAAGTACTGTAAGTGTAATCACTATAATCAATGTGTACACAAAACACAATTACTAATTACTTAATTACACATCCAGTCATCCAGTCACTGCTGAGTGAAAGTGAGTCAGTCGAGTCACAAGCCCCAGTGACAAACGTGTTAAATTAATTAAATTAGCAGGACACATGTTTCAATCATGCTCCTCTCTATTACACGTAGACCTATAAAATAGATAGTGTTAAAAACACTGGCTGGTTTAGCACTAGACTGACTAGACTAGTACTTCACTGAATCACTACTATTCACTACCATTAGCAAGGTTTGTTTGTTTACAAGTTACAAATATTGCCAGATCAAATTTTCTGAAAATTGCCATAGCCAAATAAAACGGCTTTGAGTTAATAAATAAAAATTAAGTTACAGGGTCTTCAGCATTTAGCTTTGATTGATATGAGGGAATAACTGGACAGCTAATATTATATATGGCTTACTTCAAACGTACAGAGATGTGATGATGTTTGACAAATGTTGGGGATGAGGGGTCAGCAAGTGTGAGGTCGCGCTTTTGATTTTTTTAAATTTAAACTTTAGGCCTACCTTTTTTTTTTGCCTTTATTTCGCAATTTAGAATACGCTTGTAGACTCTTATTAAAAATATAGACAAGGTGAAATGACCCTCACTAGCTAATGCTTCGTGTGCCGATGATGATAAAGAAATTTTGTAGCAAAATAAAACGCCTGGGAAGTGAAGTATAGGCGTCATTATATGAAAAATGAGGGGAATAATCACTAAAAATTGTGATGTCTTACTTAAGGCGATCTCCCCCCCCCCCCCCCCAACATCTACCTTTTTTTTTCTCTCAACCAGATACCACTCTACAAATGCCTGTTTTAAAAAGACTCAAATTCTGTATTATTCGCGCGGTGTCTAAACGGCCAATGACAAAACGGCCCAACATAAAAAGCCCAGTCAAAAGGGCCAGCGAATCTTAGATCTCTCACTTCAGCTTGTTTAAAATTTGTATCTGATTTTGTTAGCATCTTAGCACCTTGAGTTTGCTAACTAGTATGGGCTGCACTACAATATTGTTTCACAAACTATACATATTTGAGAACCTCTCTTGGTAGATTTGAAGTGCTTTGTCCCACTTTTCGCTTTGCATCCAAACAAGGCTTTGTATGGCGATTGTTGGATTCCTTGATGAAAAGAAAGGTTTTTTCATAAATTGAATGAATTTGAGACTCTCAGCACAAGAGCTGATTCATTTGTCTACATCCTTGTCATCATCATATTATGAACATCTTGGTTGGCATGTTCTACTGAACTGTGGCTTTGGCTATGTCTTGGCTTTCCGTGAACTAGTTTAAGTTCATTAGTTTAGAAATATTTTGGCAGCCATCTGGTATGCCTGTCTCTTGGTCTGATTGCCCTTTTGGTACATGTTGCATTGCATATAGAATGCTATACAAACAATAGCCAAACAATAAGTTACTCACAATGAAACCCCATCCAGAATAATGAAATTGCGATCACAACTTAGTCTAGATGAGACATTGGCCGGGACATTCCGGCCAATGTGCGCATTGGCCGGCTAATGTACGAAACATGCTGTCAAGTTTAAGCACTTCAGACTTTGGCCACTATGTCCCGGCCAGTGCGCACATTGGCCAGTCAACATACAAATTATGCTCGTAGTGCTAAGCTCTTCGGGCTTTGGCCAAGAGAGTCAGCCAATATGCATTACCCAGCCAATATATACTTCTATAGGCCTATATGTGTACAAGCATTGTGCATAGCAGCTATAGGCACAGATTAGGACTCCCCCCCCCCCATCACCCCAACACACAGACCTAAAAAATGACAGCTGTTACAACTGCAACTAATAATACTATTTCTTTAAAACTGAATACTGAAATAGCATAGGCAGTTGCAAGGACACATATATGGCAGTTACTTTTAAAAAAAAACCTACAACAAAAAAAAAAACAACTAAAAAAACAACAATTCATTTCGTATTACTTTTTATTTTTACAAAATTACTAAGCCAAACATTTAAACTGATTTTAATGCTGAGATATTTTTCATCTTGAAAGGCACAAAGTGACCTTCAAACGTCATAACTAGATTTATATTATCTGCTGTCATCTACATCATAAATGAAAAATGAGTAAGTTCTTAAGTTTCAGAAAATGTGTATAACTCCTAACTTTAAAAAATATGTTGAGTATAAACATTAAAAATATATATATATATTTTTTTTTTTGCATTGATTAGCTAATGTAGTAATTTTTAAAATGAAAAGCCTGTACATGCTTTGTAATTTTTAATCAAACTCATTTAACATTTTGAGAGAAGACAGCAGAAAAACAATTTTTTTAACAATGTTTTTCCAATGTTAAAGCACTGTAAGCAGACAAGTAGACAACGTTGCTTTAATTCATAATGCCAGTTTTTTTAAAAATAATCTTTAACAATTAACACATTTAAAAAATTTAAATATTAAAAATAAAAATAAATAACAATAACTTATTACAATTTGTCACAAAACTGTTTTTGAAGTAATGCTAATTTCCACAACAAATGTATTATAGTTCTGCTATCAATGAACATGTTTTCAAAGCATTATCATGAAAAAAGGGGATTAAAGACACATCTTAGAAACTCGATCAAATCTCAGCAGGTTTAGAGGTTATGAGCCATAGTTAAAATCCAGGTGAGTTTTTATGTGTGAAGAAGATAAAAAGAAAAATAAATATGAAAAAAAAAAAGAATTGAGATTTTTAGTAAATCAAAATATCGTTCAAAATAACCATTGCTAATTTTTTTTTTTTAAATTTCAATGTATATTAATAAAAACACAGATATTAAATGCATTTTTCATTTTAAAATTAACATTTAGCATTTCATTTAAATAACATATTTATTAATTTTTATTGGTGTTACTTGACAATAAATATGGACAAAAGCAAAGGACAAGAAAGTGATCTACATTTTTTAAAAAATGTGTCCAATCTTACCCATATAAATGCAGACTAAACTATAACCATATAACATTAACCACTTTCTTTCATAGGTTTACTTTTCTATGAAAAAATTTTTCATAAGAAATGATAGTGTAATTTAGATTTTAAAATTACAGCTACATTAAAATTTTGAAAAGGAAATTGTTTCATTTTAATATGATCACTACTAAAATTAAACTCTAGAGAATTTTTAAGTATTTATTTTTAAATTTAACTAAAGAGAAATTTTCATTTTAAATGATTAGCAGCTAAACATAAACTTTCGAGGGAATTAAAATAAATTTATTTTCAAATTAAACTTAAAGGTCATTGTTAATGTATGATGATCAGCAGCTTTAAACTTTTAAGTAGATTTGACCAGGGTAAATACTGGTAAATTGAAACATTACATGTTGTAGAATAATCTACATAGACTCTCTTGGAACCATCAAGAACATTAAAAATGTGTACAATGTGAGATAACAGTTTAAATCTAACTATTCCTTCTATATATCGACTGCTTAAAAATTAGGTTCCGCTTTATGTTTAGTGAGTTGTTTTGAAAATCTTCCCCAAAATAAATAAAGATAATGGAATTAAAATGTTTCTGTTTTAATTCTTTGTTATCTAATTAATCAAAAAGCTTATATAGTGCTGGTTGAAATTTACCATAATTAACACATCAATTTAAAAACTCATAAGCCTTAGAAAACCCCATATTAGTAATCAAGCTAATTTATTCTATATAGCTGATGAAAAACTATAATTTGTGACCTTTATTATAAATTATTCTTATTAAAGTAATAAATAAAATTAGATTATGATACATATCTTTTGTTTCTTTTGTTTTTTTACTGGCCTACATTATTATTTAAAACTAACACCAGATATGAAAAAGACACATCTAAATTTGTCATGACCCAAAGTTCTTTTTTTGTACACAATAGCTGTTGTTTTTTTTTAAAATTGAAACTTATTGCTGTTAATTATATTTGAATTATTTCCACTTATTTGTAAAAAAAAAACATGAACAATTCTTCTGCGTAAATACTTGTAGAAAACCAAATAAATGCTACATTTCACCGTAAGTTACATTAAGCATGAAAGACACTTTGTTAAAAAATAATTGGAAAAACAATTTTGAACATTATTTTCAATGATTATTGTCAAGATTTAGCAGCTTTTTCTGAATAACTGCTGTTTCATAAACTATAACTAAGGTTGTGATCATTTTCTGTGAAAAATGTTTCTTTTAAGGGGGAGATGTTAGTGAATGCCATTTAGTACTTGGGAGCTTGGGCTGTGAAACCATTTCCTGCCAGTGTACGAGCTCTTCACCCCTGGAGTACATAAAAGCTCCGATGGCTACTCTACCATATTCTATATCATCACTACCATATGCACGAGGACAGGTCAGCATAATGGAGACAACCATGTTACAAGAATCCATTTGTTTTCCGTTGACAGTAAATGACAACGATTCATTGAACATGATCTCCTGGCCCCCATTTCGAAGAACCGTACGCTTGACTCGATGACACTTATGACCATAGAAAAGCTGAACTCTGACATATGCACCTAATTTAAATAAATCAATTTTAAATCAATTTAAAAAAACAATAAATGAGATTAAAATAAGACATCTTAAACAAGTGCTATTAATATTTAATGATTAATATATGTGTTCTTTAAAGTTAATTGATATTGATTTCAATTACTGTACAACTTAAAAGGCAAGATAGTGCTAATGACTAGATGAAGTTTTTAATCAGACTTAATTGTATCACCTGTGCAAAGCTTAATTAATTCTAAGCCATACCTGTATCAGGGTAATCTTCCATACAGTTCAGGTTCTTTGCTCTGTGTATGCCAATTTTGATTTTTTCACTTGTTGGGGTATAGACCAGACTGAACTGTAGCTCTCCAAGGGAGGAGGTAGACTAAGGATAAAATTGTATATCTGTTCTAATTTGCTTGACGCAATAGTATTCATAAACATTTACTACAAATTTTTTAAAAGTTGCATGAATTATCAACTTAGTAAAAACCTTTTAAATATTCTCATCTGTATTACATTAGAAATAACAACAGTCTTCTTCATCATTTAAAATGTTTGTTTATGAAAGACTCTGTAATTCAGATTAAACAAGTCTTTTAATTTACTTAAAAACATTCTTTTTCATATTTATTAAATGTGAACTTGCTACAAAATGTGTAATAGAATAGTTAGTTTATATTAAAAGGATCTTTCAACCAATTCTACGATCAGCTGACAGCAAGGGCATGAACTCTTACCTGAACCATTGGCTCAAGGTCACTCCACATCACTTCACCTTTTGTAAGGTCAAGTCCTTTTAGATTGATCATCACATGACCAAGTGAGTGGCGAACACGCCTGCGATCCACATCGTACACAGAGAAGCGTAGAACTCTTTTCTTTAAATCGTCAGGGGGAACCTACACAATTAAAACTCTTGTGTTAAATGTATACATTACTTACAATTCTAGAAATTAAATTTAGAAGAGTACAGGATTAGTTTTAATTTACCTTACTGTTCTATAACATATTACATGGAATCAATTATGTTAATTTAGTATTAGCTTTAGTTTAGATATTGGTTACCTACAACATCTACCTTATTCTACCAAGCATAGTGGTTGACCAACTGGCTAATAATAGAACATTAACTATCAAAAGGATGTTTTGATGCTACTACCTGGAATGAGTGTGTCTCATTGAATATTGGACTTAATGTTTTCTTCTTCACTTTCGAAACCTTACAGGTACGTTCATCAGGTAGAAGAAAAATTTTGACAAATGGGTCTCTTGATTGGCTTCCATTTGTTCGACCTGAAATTAAAATAATGATTGTTTTTAATGAATAAAAATACTTTAATTTTCTGTTTAACTCTGGTGTTTAAACTTAATGCCTAATGCAGTTTATAATTTTGTTATTGTTTTAACTTTAAACATTTTCATTTTATTGGGTTAAGTCCCTTTACAATTTACCTTAGAAAATTTTCTGACAAAGTAGTCTTCCTTTAATATGATTTCAGCGGGGTTAACTACCATCTTTCCTACATAATTATACTTTACATGGCCTGAACTTTTTACAAGACAATGTACTCAGTTATTATATTAATAAGTATGTTCAAGAGTGTAATTTACTCTCCTATTGTGACCAAAAATATGTTATTTCCCAACTAATAATACAAACAGTATATGCATTGTTTCAAAGAAATGTATCATCTGCTATTCAGGTGGCTTAAGTCAAAGATCAATTTTTAATCCAACCCAAGATTATAAGGTTGGATTAATCAAACCAAGTCATTAATATTCAGATCACTGAAAGATAGCATTTATTATTCCGTCTCCTTTGAATTATTTTACTAGAGTAAGGTTCTTGTAATCCAAGTTTGAAAAATAACTTTACAAATAGTTGGTGATTACTGACTGTCACTCTTTCATTAAGAAATTGCTGGGTCTAAAAATTAGTTTTTGTTTTTAAAATGTTTAAACTATTATTTAAATTTTAAAATAATTAATTGAAAAATAAAGCTGGTGTATATTTGAAAAAAAAGGAATCAAATCTTACCAGGCAAATCTTTCACCTTTACAAGAGTGACCTGCAATTGTTCTGTTACCCCGTCATAAAGCATTGAGAACCATAGGCGACCATGGGGAGTCTCGGGCAGATTTGGCTCATCATCCTCAGAGAAACTTTGGTGACTGAAAACAAATGTAAACATGGCTTCAGAGAAACTTTGGTGACTGAAAACAAATGTAAACATCGTCCTCAGAGAAACTTTGGTGACTGAAAACAAATGTAAACATCATCTTCAGAGAAACTTTGGTGACTGAAAACAAATGTAAACATCATCCTCAGAGAAACTTTGGTGACTGAAAACAAATGTAAACATCATCTTCAGAGAAACTATGGTGACTGAAAACAAAAGTAAACATCATCTTCAAAGAAACTTTGGTGACTGAAAACAAATGAAACAAATGTAAACATCGTCCTCAGAGAAACTTTGGTGACTGAAAACAAATGTAAACATCATCTTCAGAGAAACTTTGGTGACTGAAAACAAATGTAAACATCATCTTCAGAGAAACTTTGGTGACTGAAAACAAATGTAAACATCATCTTCAGAGAAACTTTGGTGACTGAAAACAAAAGTAAACATCATCCTCAGAGAAACTTTGGTGACTGAAAACAAATGTAAACATCATCCTCAGAGAAACTTTGGTGACTGAAAACAAATGTAAACATCATCCTCAGAGAAACTTTGGTGACTGAAACAAATGAAACAAAAGTAAACATCATCCTCAAAGAAACTTTGGTGACTGAAAACAAATGTAAACATCATCCTCAGAGAAACTTTGGTGACTGAAAACAAATGTAAACATCATCCTCAGAGAAAATTTGGTGACTGAAAACAAATGTACACATGGCCTCAGAGAAACTTTGGTGACTGAAAACAAATGTACACATGGCCTCAGAGAAACTTTGGTGACTGAAAACAAATGTAAACATCATCCTCAGAGAAAATTTGGTGACTGAAAACAAATGTACACATGGCCTCAGAGAAACTTTGGTGACTGAAAACAAATGTACACATGGCCTCAGAGAAACTTTGGTGACTGAAAACAAAAGTAAACATCATCCTCTGAGAAACTTTGGTGACTGAAAACAAATGTACACATGGCCTCAGAGAAACTTTGGTGACTGAAAACAAATGTACACATGGCCTCAGAGAAACTTTGGTGACTGAAAACAAAAGTAAACATCATCCTCAGAGAAACTTTGGTGACTGAAAACAAATGTACACATGGCCTCAGAGAAACTTTGGTGACTGAAAACAAATGTAAACATCATCCTCAGAGAAACTTTGGTGACTGAAAACAAATGTAAACATCATCCACAGAGAAACTTTGGTGACTGAAAACAAATGTAAACATCATCCTCAGAGAAAATTTGGTGACTGAAAACAAATGTACACATGGCCTCAGAGAAACTTTGGTGACTGAAAACAAATGTACACATGGCCTCAGAGAAACTTTGGTGACTGAAAACAAATGTAAACATCATCCTCAGAGAAACTTTGGTGACTGAAAACAAATGTAAACATCATCCTCAGAGAAACTTTGGTGACTGAAAACAAATGTAAACATCATCCTCAGAGAAACTTTGGTGACTGAAAACAAATGTAAACATCGTCCTCAGAGAAACTTTGGTGACTGAAAACAAATGTAAACATCATCCTCAGAGAAACTTTGGTGACTGAAAACAAATGTAAACATCGTCCTCAGAGAAACTTTGGTGACTGAAAACAAATGTAAACATCGTCCTCAGAGAAACTTTGGTGACTGAAAACAAATGTAAACATCGTCCTCAGAGAAACTTTGGTGACTGAAAACAAATGTAAACATCGTCCTCAGAGAAACTTTGGTGACTGAAAACAAATGTAAACATCATCCTCAGAGAAACTTTGGTGACTGAAAACAAATGTAAACATCATCCTCAGAGAAACTTTGGTGACTGAAAACAAATGTAAACATCATCCTCAGAGAAACTTTGGTGACTGAAAACAAATGTAAACATCATCTTCAGAGAAACTTTGGTGACTGAAAACAAATGTACACATGGCCTCAGAGAAACTTTGGTGACTGAAAACAAATGTACACATCATCCTCAGAGAAACTTTGGTGACTGAAAACAAATGTACACATGGCCTCAGAGAAACTTTGGTGACTGAAAACAAAAGTAACATCATCCTCTGAGAAACTTTGGTGACTGAAAACAAATGTAAACATCATCTTCAGAGAAACTTTGGTGACTGAAAACAAATGTAAACATCATCTTCAGAGAAACTTTGGTGACTGAAAACAAAAGTAAACATGGTCTCAGAGAAACTTTGGTGACTGAAAACAAATGTAAACATCATCTTCAGAGAAACTTTGGTGACTGAAAACAAATGTAAACATCATCTTCAGAGAAACTTGGGTGACTGAAAACAAATGTAAACATCATCCTCAGAGAAACTTTGGTGACTGAAAACAAATGTAAACTTGCTTAATCTAAATTATTCTTTACTGAAAGTAACAAGTTTCAACCTAATACATTGTTTCAAACTAAAATATTTGTCTATATTTTTATTTTTATTTTTTTATTTTTTTTTTAATTTATTTTTTTTTAAAATAATTTCTATATTTTCTTTTTTTTAAATATTATTGTTTTAATAAAACGGGAGTGATCTCCCCTAAACTTTCTCGAATATTCTTATATAAAATAACAGGGGATGGGAACTCGGGCTATAGAAATGATTTTTAATCCATTTTAAATACTTAAAGTTTTAAAAATAGAATAAAATCTCGTAGACAAATTAATTGCACACCAAGTGAACGCTAAATAAAAAACGCATAATAGCGCGCAATATTATTAGTACTTTTAAAATTTACATTAGTTTTTTGATAAATCGGAAGTAGCGTAAAGTACTACTTCCAGTCAACGTAAATTACTCAAAATTTTACAGAAGGTAGAGAATTAGACCTTTTACTTACATGTGATATATCATTTATCTATCTGAAATAGTACTCAAGTTATAGGCTTTTGAAAAATTCAAAGTAGAAAAAGTACCACTTCCGGTTGTCGGAAATCGCTCAAAAGTTGATACGGATCTACGATTTTGATATAATACTTATATATGAAATTTCATCAACCTAGCTGTAACGGTACTCAAGTAATCGTGTTTACACACGGACAAACACACACACACACACACACAGACATACGGACAAGATTGCAAAATTATGTTTTTCCGTATCAGTGAGGTGTAAAACGTCGAGATTTGTAAAAATCTCGATTTTTTTTTTGCACGATTACAATACTTTCTCTATACTTCGTATATACGAGAAAGTAAAAATGACAAAAATACTAGACTCTGTCTGATAAAAAGTTAAATAATTTCTATAAAACAAACATTTTAACTGATGTCATTCTTCATTAAACAAAGCTCCTTCCTAATTTATTTTTCATTGAAAACAAGTTTGAAAAAAAGATATTCTTTGCTGAAACAAACATGTCTCTAGCTAAATATTCTTCAGTGAAAACAAACTACAACCTAAAGTATCTTTATTAAAAAAAAAAAAAAAAAGAAAAAAAAAACCACAAGCATTTACTGTAAATATTGTTAACCAATTAAATGTATTAAAAAGCATTCTTAACAAATATACTGCAACGCTATTGTTACGCTATTGTTACGTCCCTTACGTGTCCCCTGCTTGTGTGTTGTGTGCTGGAAAGACAGGTACCCTCCCTTTGGTGTATAGTTGTATCCCTTAGTTGAGTGTGTTTACATGGAGCGAAAAGTGTTCACGTGAGGTGTGACGGGTGTCAGAGCGTGTGCCAGTGTGTGAAGAAGTTAGTTGTAGTGTGGCTGTGGACGTGGAACGTGGTGTTGAGTATTGTTATTTATGTTGTAGACCCCATTTGATCTTTTACTATTTTATTACTATATATATATATATATATATATATATATATATATATATATATATATATATATATATATATATATATATATATATTTAATATCTTATTATTATTCTTATTATAGAGTGTTAGTGTTATCTACTGTTGTATACGTTATATTTGTATGTTGTTATATATACACCCCTAGACAGAAGAACCTAACAGCTATCAACACCCTAATAATTCTACTAGTCTTTAAACTTTAAAAGTTTCAACGGCTTCTCAAAACTTACTGGTAGAGGTCTGGTTTAATGCTCCCTAGTGTGTTACTTCTCTGATGGGTGCTGAAGTTAAATTTGGAAGATTTCTTTTCATGGGGGCTCCAAGGCTGAACCCTCTCTGGTGGTAGAGTGAAGTCTGGAATACGATCAGAAGTCAGAGAGCGGGCTAGCATTCCTTTGGCGCCAATAGACTTCAGGTTAAGAGCATCTGGGCAGGACATTCGCTTGCTGAGTTTTGGAGACGGTGTTCTGTAGGTGAAATAGTTGCTGTTAGTTGTTTTTTTTTTAAATAGACGAAATTATAATTTTAAATTTGGGTAAAATTAATTATTAGCAGAGAGTGTCAACTGCCATTTATTTCTACAGAATGAACAATTTCTGTTTATTTTTATTCTGTTGAATGTTTGCCCAGGCGCTAACACCAAACATTGATAAGAGGGTCGCCTACAAATGAATTTACCTTATAAGGTCTATAGCCCATTGGTTTAACTCCACCTCTTCACCTCTATTGTTGGGGCTACAAGAATCCACATCACTTTTTCGCCTAAATTACGTCAAAAAGAAACACAGACGCGTTTCATGTCCACGGTAATTGGGAAATTTTTAAAATACTTCTCCCTTGAGAAAATATTAGGCCTATTAATATATACACCGTCACATTTTTTCAGCTCCGACCTTATCCACACATAGCTCATCTTTAAAAAAGTCAAACCCCCACCCCATCCACGTCCGTAACATGTATGGAAGACCACAAACTATCACATATTAAATCAAATTATGCTCGCACTTATATTTCTACCGCTTTCGTCGTCGATCCCCCCCCCCCGCCTATAACTTCAACAAACACCAATAACACATAAACTAATTATCTCGTGACGCGCATGCTAAAAATAACTCTGAAGACTCGAACCTGGAGGCGGGTGCAGACTTGGTGCTCTTGGATTCCTCCGAGCCATCGTCAAACGTCAAATCATGGAGCAGCTTCTGACGTTTGCGTCGAATCTTGAACCACAGCACCGCAGCCACACAGATGACGATAGCGGCGACCGCACATGCGCACACGATGCCCAAAGATAAGGCTGCGGAAAAAAAAAAACATTTTTTTTTATAAAAATGTGACAATAATTGAAGAAGCTATAAACTGTAAATACGAAAAAATAATCGATACAAATTATACCCTGTATGCTGTGTGATTGCGTGCAGTTACCTCCCTGTCGTCAGAAAAGTGTTTATCAATTATCATGTTTGCGCAATACTTAATTCCCTGATAAATTATAATCAAAATACAATTTGAAATAATACCCCAAAACGCTGGTCTAGTCTATCCATAGTATTGTTTCAGGGAGATCACCCGTGTTAGTCATAACAAGGAATCATTGCTAAACCAGTTCTGATAATCCAAACTAGATGACTCGCTTCGTTTAGATTGAAATATTTTAATAATTCAAAAGATGAATTTAATTATGTAGTTTACTCAAAACTCACTATTACACTATCATTACTTTGGTAGCAAAAAGAACTTTATAAGGAAAAACAAATGTTGAAATGTTTCGAAAAGGTCATTTTCAAATGGAAAGATAAATAATATTTTCTCGGTTTGCTGAGGGTGGGAATGTGGTCGCACCTAACCACCCCACCCCCACCAGTAGATATGCCTATGATCACAGCAATAGTCTAACCATGGTAGGCTTACTAAAATGTTTATAAAACCGATGAAATAAAGAGGTTTTTTTTTTTTTTTATAAATCTGAATTAGAACACTTGGCCATGAGTCATGTTTAGAATTTAGCAATAATAGCTGTCATCTCGAGGCTACCCGACCCAGGGCGAATGGCGGCTTGCTGGAGTACAATACAATTACAATTCTTATATTAAAAGCCCGGGGCGAGGGGTAAATAGCGTCGTCAGCGAAAACATACAAGGTGAAGATGGATAAAGCGAGATGGACAAGGACACTGGTCACCCACGCACCGGCGACATCAGACGACAAACAAGTGGGCGGCAGCACGAGGGGAAGTCACTCTCAGGTTTTGTTAAAGTGGTTTTTATTTTATGAGTACACGGGGTAAGCTACCGCGATAGGAAGAAATGTGATGGTAGTTTATGGCAGTCGGAAATTTAGTTACAACCAAGGGAGGTGACTCTTGTTGAAAAAAGGTTAATTCCGTTTAGTTGTGAGGAAAAATGTGGCGAGGTTTGCACAAAACGTAAGGGGAAAAGGAAAGCTAAGCTTTAAAAGTGTCGGATAATACGGAGCTAGACTAACGCAAAGCACACGGAGCTAAGTTATAACACTAATGTATGGGGGAAGGGAGATAAGCACACACAATAAGGGAAATAAGCACACACAATAGATGGAAAATATTATTATAGAGCTAAAATTCTCAGCAAAGAAAGTGAAAGAGCTTAAAAGTCACATTAAAAACATTTATATCTTTCGCATATAAATAAAGTTAAAAATAGAAACGGTGCGTACAATCGACTCTTGAAAAGGCTAAAGATGAAAACTCGAGACTGTTCAAATGATAGCCAAAATATACGAGATACATTTCAACCCAGTGTTCAGTTTCATAAAATGTAGGCCTCAGAAAATCGATGCGGGCAGAAATATCAAGTATCATATGTTTTCTGAGTCACAGACACATCAATATTAATAATCTGATTATTCTATTGTGATTTAAGTCACAGACACATCAATATTAATAATCAGATTATTTTGTTGTGATTTAAGTCACATACATCAATATAAAGTATCTGATTATTCTATTGTGATGAGTCGCAAATAAATTAATATTAATAATCAGATTATTCTATTGTGATATGAATCAAAGATACAATAATACCAATTATT
The DNA here is from genome assembly GCF_028476545.2 of Physella acuta. NCBI lineage: Eukaryota > Metazoa > Mollusca > Gastropoda > Physidae > Physella > Physella acuta. The sequence continues at coordinate 2,834 of NW_026732138.1, read as the reverse complement.
AGATTCTTCTATTGTGATATCATTTCTGAGTGCTAGACACATGAATTTTGATCAGGGATTTAAAAGAAAAAGAACCGACACAAGTCAGTTTTGAGTGAAATTGGTTTGTTTTCGAAATGTCAGATTAAGTTCTCTCGCGTGAAGGGTCTGTCCAGTTAAACAAACAAATCTTGTCAAAAGCAGACATCCTCAGGTTAGAGAACTTTCCAATTTAATATTGTAAAGACAACGTTAGGGGAGACAATAATGTAAAAAAAATAATCTATCAATATTTTTTTTTAATCTTAATTTACGTAAAAGAGATTGTTTAAAAAGTGTATAAAACTCTAAAGGCATTGCTTTATGAAGAAAAAAATTGTATTGTGTAATAATTTTTTAAAACAAGCTTTAATGTGGTTGTTGCCAGATTTTCCTCGCGTTTTTAATCAAATAACCTTTATTAATTTAAAAAATTGTTTGTTTTTTAAAATACTTTTAAAAAAAACATGTGCACAGTGTGAAAATCTGAAATGTGATCGTTCAAACAACAGGGTGGTTTAATTTACCGCGACCCACAACTCTTCTGTGTGAACGTGTGGTTGTGCGATAGAATGTGTGGGAAGGGGAGACAACATATCTGCTTAAACTGTGATCGTCCCTTCACTGTCGCTGGTTGCTAGATTGATTTATATATTTTTTTAAACTCCAGTCTGCTCTATCTTCTATAAACTGTAATTAGCGCTAGGGGAGCCGGCTTTGTGGGGTACAGATGAACTAAGAACGTGACACTTTTCAAATGAAATATAAATAATTATTTATACTTGGGTTATTTTTAAATACAGTTCGTATTACATAGGGTTTATATTGAGTGGAATTAGATGGGTTAACAATAACAGTCGATTTGCCTAGGGGTAGCCAGAAAAACGTGATAGCGAGGGTGGTGAAATTCTCGTGAGGATTAAATGCTTTAGGGACTTGTGCAGGGGTGTATTTTGAAATATGACAGCATACGTTTTATGGACAAATTATGAAAATACGTTAATATTGATGACAGGCATGGAAGTGAATGGTGTGTTATAAGGCGGTGTTTTATAGAGAAGGTAGAAAACAGCATGATTTTTACAATCTAATTACCATTAATATTAAAGACGATTAGCCCACACTTTAATTATTTTTAGCAATACAATTAAAGATATGACTTTACTAGTATCTCTATACAGAAACAATGCAGTAAAAAATTAATAAAACTATTACGTATAACAAATACGTTTTCAAAAGTCAGATGAAAAATGAAAACTCGCCCACGATAGCACGAAACAATCACACATTGGAATCATCCGGTAGATGGCAGGGTCACTCAAGGGAGATAACCTCGTTTGGCACATAATGGAAAACTTTATCCGCTAGCGTTACATCTTTAGGTCAGCACCCACACGAACGTCACCTTAGCCGCGAAACCTCCTTAGTTCTCTCAGACTATAGCTCGCTAATACAATAACCAAATTGTTCAAAGAATGTTGGATTGATGTGCGAGTGAAGACCTATTATTTGCTTAGTTGAGCTCCTAAAACAAATAAATATTAACAGCGTTTGATAGCTTAAAGTGTCTTGTACAAAAATGAGAAATTCCATAGATGATCCACCAAAAAGTAGCTTAACGTATAGAGTTATTATTGTATAGTGAGAGACTGTTACGAATGTTACATATAATAAATAAGTAGGCACTATTTGCGTAGATTTAGAGTAGCATCCCTTTTATTTACATATTTACATTACCCTTCAAACTAAAGTCTGGTTTAGTTATTATATTGAGATTAAAAATTAAACAAATAGTACACACAATTCTAAAGCATAGGAACTATTGGGAGGTAAGTGACATATATCACAGTAAGAACTTAGAGGTAAGGTAGGGTATAGAAGGTGGGGTTATGGTCCCTACGTATCCTGCGCACTGAAGAGAAAAGATGATTATGATACGCATTAGCCCAAAAAAAAAATATTGACAATCAGCTTAAATAATTGACAAAACAATTTAGCGTATCGACTTACTCACTTAGTTTTAGGATCGAACTAAAACAATGGATGCGTAAAAATATAAAAAATAAAAATAACGTTAGGTTTTTTTTTCAGAAATTTTCGCTAAAATAATAAACATCCCCAGATTTCTAGTGGGGCTTGGTTAAACAACTTAAATTTATTTTCTCGAGATTTGTAAAAGTGGTGTAATCGAGACGGCCTTAATAGCAGATCAAATTATCTGTTCTCCACCCCCTCCCCCTGTAGAAGAAAATCTCCTGGTTTCTATTGACAATTTCGCCGTTCCCATAAATTATGTTCGGTAACTCGAGATCACTGAGTTATCGAACCTGAACAGCTTGCCCGTGTCGTCACAGGGACGGTAACCAGCTCTGTAGATAGACTGATCTAACTAACTCGTCTTGTGGATCCTCGATTATCTCTCAGTCTACAGTAGTTGTGATTACATGCAGCTTTTACAAGGCAGAATTATTTTAGCTCATTGTTGAGTGAAACAATATAATAGACGTATATACATGCATTTACATAAATGCATATAAATATAAATAAATAAATAAATAAATAAATAAATAAATAAATAAATATATATATATATATATATATATATATATATATATATATATATATATATATATATATGTATATATATGTATATATATATATATATGTGTATATATATGTGTATATATATATATATATATATATATATATATGTATATATATGTATATATATATATATAGTGTATATATATGAGTATATATATATATACATATATATATATCATATATATATATATATATATATATTATATATATAT